>NW_024704749.1:20965301-21182801 GCF_018977255.1 Callorhinchus milii
AGGGAGGCGAATCGGATGGACCTCAGTCTTCTTTCTTCTGGCAAATCTTTATGATTTTAGGATCACTTTATTTTATGTTTTTGGGGGGTGTGGGGGGGGGGGGGTGTGGGGTGGTGCCCACTGTCTAACTAACCCCTCTACCTGCTCAGGCGTGTTTCACCACACACCGATGACATATAGTGTAAGTAAAGTTGCTGTGCTTGGAAGAACAAGGTGACTTTGGGGCTTAGGTACCCAAAGCTTTCCTCCATTGCGTTGCAGACTAATCCACATCTCTGTCATTGCTACCAACACACCCTCCGGATGGTAGACAGCGAACTTGGTGTTTTGTGTCTCCAGCAGTTCCTATCTTTCCTGAATATGTCAAGTGCAAAGGATTGGTTTAAAGGCAAAGTGCAAAGAATCGTCAACTCTTTGTAATTGCAAACTGTAAAACAGCGCCCGGATAACAGAGACATTACCATCTTTCAGTGATATTTTTTTCCTCCCTCCCCCACCAAGTGATTTATTTATTTGCTGGTTTTTTGGATCAATCCCGTTGTGTCCGATTCCAATCGACGCGACTGCAGAACGAACGATTCTCGTGGTTATTAGATTCACGTCAATCGATTTCTCTCTTTTTTTTTGTTAACCTAACAGCTTTTTTTTTAGTAAACTCTCTCTCTCTCTCTCTCTCTCTCTCTCTCTGTCCCTCTTTCTCTCTAAATCGGATAATCGATCGTTTTGATGATAATCCGTGTTTTAGATTATCTTTTTGAATGTGGAGGAGATGAACAGTCATGTATGTATGTGTGTATGTATAAAATCATGTGTATGTGTGTGTTTATGTACAAAATCGTGTGTGTGTGTGAGAGAGAGAGAGAGAGAGAGAGAGAGAAGGAGTTGTATTTGAAGGTGGGTGGGTGCTTAGAGCTAACATGTCTGTTCGATGTGCTGGTTAACGTAACGAAGGTTTCGCAAATTTAGGAATGAACGATGGGATTTTTTACTCCCTCCCCCCCAAAAAAAAAAATGCTGGAAAAACAGTTTATTTGCAGCCATAACATTCGTGGTATAACAATTGTTGGGCGTTTAAGAATGAATTAACCTGATTTCTTAGACCTCTCGAAGCGTGTCATTGAGTGTGTGTATGTGTGTGTGTGTGTGTGAGAGAGAGGTTGGTGGGTGGTGTTGATGGATTAGTCTGGCCGGTGTAGTGACTGTGAATTCGCAGGTTAGAACGACTGGTACAAAGAAGCAATCCCACACGAATGTTTTTTTTTAAAAAATCCCTTTTTTTTTTCCTGGTGTCTAAAAGTTTGCATTTGTATTGCATTTGTTAACTGGTGGCTGTAAAGTTGGTGAAAGGCGCGTTGAGAGAGAGAGAGAGAGAGAGAGAGAGAAAGTGGAGAATGGTTAGTGGATGTAAAGTGCGTGGCCAACAAACACTTGACTTATGTGTGTGTGTGTGTGTGTGTGAGGGTCTGTGTATCTCTGCACCTCCCCTCACTCTTCCTCTCTGTGTGTCTCTGTCTCTCTTTCTTTGCTCTCCATCTCTCTATCTCTTTGTGTCTCCCTCTCTCTGTCTCCCTGCTCTCTCTCTCTGTCTCTCTCTCTCTCTCTCTCTCTCTCTGTGGGTCTCTCTCTCTCTCTCTCTCTCTCTGTGTGTGTGTGTGTCTCTGTCTCTCTTTCTTTGCTCTCCATCTCTCTATCTCTTTGTGTCTCCCTCTCTCTGTCTCCCTGCTCTCTCTCTCTCTCTCTCTCTCTCTCTCTCTCTCTCTGTGTGACCAGGTCTCTCTCTCTCTCTCTCTCTCTCTCTCTCTCTGTGACCAGGTCTCTCTCTCTCTCTCACACACTCTCTCTCACTCTCTCTCTCTCTCTCTCTCCCTCTCTCCTTCTCCCCATGTCCATTCCCCGCAGCCACAGTCGGACGATGAAACGTTGGAGTCTAACGTGGAGAAGGAAGAGATTAGGTCGTGTCCCAGCCCTGTGTCCACTCCGTCCATCTCCTCCCCTCCCTCCTCGTCCTATTCCAGCACCTCCACTGACAAAAACATCTGTGCCAGCTGTGGCCTGGAAATCCTGGACAAGTATCTCTTAAAGGTGAGACTCCCAATTTAAAGGGCAGAGTGTGTGGGCAGCACTTGGATTGCGCAGTTAATTGCACAGTTTCAAGCACATATTATATATAAAATTATTATAGTGCATATATATATAGAGAGAGAGAGATATTTATATTCGCCCAGAAATATACAGTCAATTCACTTTACTGTATAGTCTGGGAAGCGCTTTGGGACGTCTAGAAGACGTGTGAGGCGCTATATCAAATGCGAGGATATTCTTCTTATATATAATATGTTTTTTTTAAAAAAAGTTCCTTTCAAGGAGGCTGTTTTGTGTCTGCAAAAAACTAGGTTAGGACAGCAGAGAACAAGAAACGCACACATTGAGGTTATTGAACCCTGCAATCAGTGGAAAAGTTTGAACATTTTTAAATATGTATATACACATATATGTATTAGTAATAACAAATGCACTTTGCACGGTTTTATATACTGTGTGCAATCGGCTGCGGCGTTTCGCCCACAAAATATAGTCAATTTACTTTACAGTGTATTCTGTGAAGCGCTTTGAGACGTCTCGAAGACGTGATTGAGGATTATTATTATTATTATTATTATGATAAGGCGATTTTATCTGCGCGATTCTCGTGTTCCAGTCATTGGTTGCAACAATTACAACCAGGGAATTGCCTGTGACTTGATGTGTACTGAAGCGTCAGTCCCTGCTTTGTGCAGCCCAGCGCTGTGTGTGTGTGCGAGAGTTTTTACACACACAGACACACACACACACACATACAGACACACACAGATACACACACACACACACACAGACACACACACACACATACAGACACACACAGATACACACACACACAGACACACACACAGACACACACAGACACTCACACACACACACACAGACATTCACACACACAGGGACACTCTCTCACACACACACACAGACATTCACACACACAGGGACACTCTCACACACACACACACACAGGGACACTCACACACACACACTCTCTCACACTCTCACACACATACACAGCTGATGTGCCCTCCCCTGGTTAACCCAAGACTTGCTTAAAACCAATCATTCGGCACAAAATACACAGTATTTCACTTTTATCCCGTGAAGCGCTTTGAGACGTCTCGAAGACATGATAAGGCGCTGTATCAAATGCAAGGAATATTATTATTATTATTATTATTCATTCATTGAACCGTTTTGTCTGTCCACACAGCCTGTACCGATTCCCACAGTTATAATAAAAAAAACATTCTCCCAGTTCGCTTTTTTTTGCGTGTGTTATCTGTTCCACACATTGCTAATAATAGATTTTTTTTAAAAATAGATATTATTTAAATGCAAAATAAGATTCTGTCATTCTATGATTCTATCTTGGGTTATAAGAAATATTACGAAATAAAATTCTCCTCTAAAAATGAGGATACATTCCTGGGGGGAGAGAGAGGTGAATTGTCGAAATCTGTGATGATTAAACGTAAATTGCAGATCAAAAGTATTTATTTGTTGGTTTGGGGATGGGATTGGGAGGGATTACTGATTTGAAGGGATTGCGTAATAATAATAATATAATATTAATATTCCTTGCATTTGATATAACGCCTTATCACATCGTCGAGACGTCTCAAAGCGTTTCAACAGAACACACTGTAAAGTGAAGTGACTGTGTATTGTGTGGGCGAAAACAAAGGCTAGAAATCAAGTTGTGAATATCTTTTCGGTGCATAATGACTGTCAGCCAAAGAGAAAGAGAAAGAGAGAGAGAAAACTCTGGTACCAGTAAAATATTCCTCAGTTCCCAGGACTTATTAATTTTCGGGGGGGGGAGTGAGGTGGGGGGGCATTCGATTAAAAGGAAATTATTCTAAAGTGCAAATCTTGCTGTTGTGTCATAGAATCAAAATATTAATAGTTAATGATGATTTGGGGGAACCTCAGGGATTATTTGCAGCCAATGGATACACCTCTTAATGAATTTATGTTGTGTGTATTAGTTTAAAGGGTCTGGTTTTAAAAGGGAGGGGAGGGGAGGGGAGGGGAGAGGGGGGTTTAGCAAACTCTCCAAATATTACATTGGGGAAAAATGCTGAAAAAATGCGCCAGAAAATAACATTTAAATTCGATGCCCTTTTAGAAAACTGGCGAATTCGACGCACATTCAGCGAATATTCGCGTTTATAGATATAATAGTTTTTTTTTAAAAAAATGATTTCCCACAAAATTGACGGATTGTGGAATGGGATAAAATTAAGTTTGATTTAAAAATGCAAAGGCAATTATATTATTGTTAGTAGTATTAGTATTATTATTATTATAATGATGATTCTCAGTCCACAAATATATTTGAATTGCACTGAAAACACACACAAAGGATGAGATGGGGAAATGGTGTTGTTTGGATGAATGTTGCAGCAAAAAAAAATTTGCAGGGAGAGAATAAATCAACAAGACATTAATATTGAAATGTTTCAGCAATTGACTTCAATTGAACCGTTAAACTCTGGTAATTTCTGACAGTAGGAAACCGAGGCGATAGATAGTCGTGGTTTTCGGGTTATAATTCAATTGCAGGAGTTACGATATAATGTGATTTAATAAGATTATTGGAGTGTTATTTCCCATTCCAATAGCTCGCGTGTAAATGATATATGCAGTGTACCATATTGTGTGTGTATATATATATATATATCTTGTATCTCAAATTGATCGCTTTAAACACAAATTGTACTAAACTCCAGTTTAAAAGGCGGTTAGTTCCGTTTGTGTGTGTGTTTGTGTGTCAGAGCGGATATGGAATTTAACCCCCAAACCTTCAAAATAATTACAACAATAATCATATTATATAAAACTACCGACTGGAATATCGGAAAATACCGAATAGTGTGTGTGCATCCAATATTTCACGTTTTCGTTTGTCGGAATAGCAGAACTATTATCGCTCTTCTTCATAGAAAATGATATATACAGTGTATATGTAATCTAAAGTGCATATATATATATAGAGCGATATATTTATTATATCTCAAGTAATGGCTGGAATGACTCCAATTGCCTTTGATCTGATTTTCCTTGGCTCTTGATGTCTCTGGAGGGTTGGGGTTGGGGTTGGGTTGGATTGGGGTTGGGTTAGGGTTGGCTTGGGGTTGGGGTTGGATTGGGGTTGGGTTTGGGTTGGGGTTGGGGTTGGGTTGGGGTTGGGTTGGGGTTGGATTGGGGTTGGATTGGGGTTGGGTTGGGGTTGGGTTGGGTTTGGGTTGGGGTTGGGTTTGGGTTGGGGTTGGATTGGGGTTGGGTTAGGGTTGGGTTTGGGTTGGGGTTGGGGTTGGGGTTGGGGTTGGGTTAGGGTTGGGTTTGGGTTGGGGTTGGATTGGGGTTGGGTTGGGTTTGGGTTGGGGTTGGGTTGGGTGGTTGAGGGTGGGATGGAGGATTAGAGATTCGAGGCGCATTTTTAACCTAAACGTATCGCATTTGACGCCCTCTATCTCTCTGCCTCTCTCTGTCTCTCTCTCTCTCTGGACTGTTGCAGGTTAATAACCTGATCTGGCATGCTCGCTGTCTGGCTTGCTCGGTCTGCAGAACTTCTCTACACAGAAACGCCAGCTGTTACATCAAAAACAAAGAGATCTTCTGCAAAGTGGATTATTTCAGGTAACGTAAATGACTCGGTTGTGGCTTTGCTGCTGCTGTTGTTGTTGTTGCTGCTGCTGCTGCTGCTGCTGCTGTTGGGAAAGTAAGTTCACTTTTTGGCTCTGAGGAAAATTGAAATCCACTGGAATATATATTTTAAAAAAGGAGAGGAGAGGGAGAGAGCAACAGACAGAGCTTGCCTCTGTGAGTGTGTGTGTGTGTCTGTAGTTTCAAGTCCAGGAAAGCTAGTTGGGTTCTGGGTCAGGAAAGCTCAAAGAAAAGTAAAAATTAAAATAATAATAATACTTGCATTTGATATAACTCCTTATCACGACCACTGACTCGTCTCAAAGCGCTTCGCAGAGTATATTGTGAAGTGAATTGACTGTGTATTTTGTGGGCAACTCGCGGCAGCCAATTGCGCACAGCAGCGTCTCCACAAACAGTCGTGGATTGAATGGCCACTTTTTTTTGTTCCAATTGGCATTACTGTAATTCCAATTCCCTGCTCTTTCCCAACACCTAACATTCCTGCAAATACACAGTCACTGCACTTCATGTGCAGCACTTTGAGACTTACCGATGACCTCATAAGTCCCTATATCAAATGCAAGGATTCTAACTTCCCTCTTAACTCTTCCATTGACGAGGCTGATCTTTTTCGATGTGCGATCACATGTATTCTCCATCGTACATCTAGCATTGGAGAGAGAGCATGGTGTCCAGCTTTGATTAGCACTTCAAGAAGCTTCCGTGCGAGAAGGGCGCTATATAAATGCAAGTTGTTGCTGGTGTTGTTTTAGAAAGATCATCAGGGCCATGGCGAGGGTGCAGAGGAGATTGACTATTGTGATGCCAGGGATGAGTGCAGAAACACGCCATGTTTTGCAGAAAGTCACATTGATCTATGAGCAGAGACTGGAGGAACTGGACCTAATTTCACTGTGAGGGGGAGACTAGATCAAGGTGTTTAAAACGACGAAGGTTTTTTGATGGAGTCAATTTAAGGGAGAAATCTCCACTGGTCGGTGAGTCGGTGACTAGAGGGCATCAATTCAAGATGATTAGCAAAGGGAGCAATTGGGAGGATTTTCAAGGAATTCTACGCAGTGTGCAGTCATTGAGGCAAGACCCATATTAGCTTTCAAGAAGGACCAAGATAGATATCTAAAGAGGAGCAACTTGGTAGAGTTTGGTTATGGGGGGAAAAGGCAGGTAAATGGGATGAGATGGAAAGCTCTTTCAAGGTTGATGGCCTTCTTTCTCTGTGCTTTAACCTTCTGTCTTTGCCCTGTACCGACTCAGTGGATTGGTTTCTTTGCTGCAAATATAACCGAAAAATTATTAATAAAGCTCATTAATCAATTGGCTGTTAGATGCCTTGGAGATACGTAAAGATGTCATATTTTTTTTAAAAAAACAACAAAACCGCAGACTTTTAATAAGAGGAATAATCCTTGCATTTGATACAGCATCTGCTGTGCACAATTGGCTGCCACGTTTCACCCACAAAATATATAGTCAACTCATTTTACGATATATTCTGCGAAGCGCTTTGAGATGTCTCAAAGCCCTGACAAGTCACTGTAACAAGGATCATTATAGCGCCCTATTATGTCATTGAGACGTCTGAAAGTGTTTCACAGAGTATAAAGTAAAGTGGATTGACTGTATTTTGTAGGCAAAACATGGCAGCCAATCGCGCACAGCAGTGTCCCACAAACAGTCGTGAATTGAGTGACTTTTTTTTGTTGTTGGTTTGTTTTTTGGCGGAATTATTACCTGAATAGTTATTTGGGTAATATTTATTTGAAATCAGTTATTCGGGGATCATGTCCTCTGTCTGGGAGGAACGTTTTGATGTTCGACAATGTAAATATGACAGATGTATCATGATGCCTTCCCCTGAAATGGTTTAGACAACTGTAGCTGCCCTGAAATCTCCAATGTGGGTGATATCTCTTCAAACCATCACATTCGAACAATGCTTTAAAAGTGAGGTTTTCAAAATACAGAGCTTTCAGTCCAGGTTAGAATCACAACTAAATTTTCGCTTTCATTCACTTCCGAGTAAATCCCCAAAACAATTACCGCTGGGAGTGAGTTAATGTCCCCAGGTATCAGGAACTCATTTTTTGTAGCTTAAAAACATAAGTGTTTATACTTTTCATGCACTTTCTGTTCCAATGTTAGCAGGCGTTCAATCTCAGTCACCTGTCTGTCCCTTCACTCTATCTGCCAAATAGTTTAGGCACTTTAGGAGAGTGACAGTAAGATTCAGCAATTCCTACTCATGGGATTTAATCGAGATCAATGTTTGTATTGTAAAAGTGCATTGGTCTTAATTTAATGTGATCGAAGCACATATATTAATAATATTAATAATAATAATCCTTGCAATTGTTACAGCGTCTGATCACATCGCTGAGACGTCTTGAAACGGTTCATAGGACATACTGTAAAGTGAATATATCGTGGGCAAAATTGTGGAAGCCGCAATAGAAGCACCCGTTTGACACACAGTCTTATCCCAGATTATATCTCCCCCTTCTCAACCGAATTTAGTCCTAACTTCAAATCAATTGGCTGATGACCTGTTATTGTGTGTGAGGCATCACTGGCACAGATCACCTGCCATGTTTGTCTACAGAATAGTGTTTATTTCTAATCGATTCGTTTTTTGTAAAATGTTTGGAGAAGTTTATTTTACGGCGAAAGGCACTGTGTATATTGTAAAGTAGATTGACTGTGTGTTTTGTGGGCGAAACACGGCAGCCAATCGCGCAGGGAAGTGTCCTACGCACAGTCATGGATTGAGTGACCACATTTTTTTTTGGAGGGATTATTAATCCCAGAAAACGATCTGCCAAACGACTAACAACTCAGTTCCTATTTACAGTTGGGTAAACATAGGTGTGCGGGGTAAGGAAATTTGCTTAAGCTTTTGCCCCGCCCGGGAATTGAACCCGGGTCCTCTCGCTTGCGAGGCGAGCGCGCTAACCACTATGCTACCAGGATTCCACTTATCCATTATTAAGAGATACTCCACTGAAAGTGGACTAAACGAGAGGTATAAAATTGGCCACAGGAAGGAGTGAGTTTGGCTGGATTGGAACCCACCACACCACACTCTTGATTCACACCGGCTCAATCTCTACTATACTGTTAGAGAGGCCGGTGGACCCCAAAAACCAACACCAAAGTGTGCAGGACAAACACAGCACAAGCCCTATGGTTGAGTTTCATTCGCAGGTTCCTTTTTATCTCAATCCACGGCTGTTTGTGGGTCACTGCGTGCACAACTGGCTGCCGCGTTTCACCCACAAAATACACAGTCAATCGGCTTTACAGTATATCCTGTGAAGCGCCGTGAGATGTCTCAACGACGCGATAAGGCGCTATATCAAATGCAATGATTATTATTTCACCGCTGACTGCAGCTTCAGAATGAGAGATGTGAGCAGTTGCCTTTATGAGGGACACTGTTCAGATACTGTGCGTTCTTGGCTTTCACCCCAGCAGTCACAGGGAAACCAACAGGAATAATTGATTACAAAGCTGCTCTGTGTTTCTTTGCTCTTACATTCAAAAAGCTCCACAGAGCAACACATCACCAATTACAGTCAGAATTGCATTTGATATTTGTGGGGGTGGGGGGGAAATAAATATTTGCTTAGTTCCAAATTACGGAAGCAAACCAAAAATAAATCACATGGGGTCAGGCTCAGTTTCCTCGGTTAAAACATTCCCTTTTAAAATGAAACGGAGAATATCGTAATAAAATGAAACGTAATTGCGTTTACACCGGACTGAATGAAACGTGATCCTGACATTTATTGCGACACCCTTCACGTCGGGAGGACGTCTCAAAGCACTTTACAGAATATATTGTAAAGTGAATTGACTGCATATTTTGAAACACAGCAGTCAATTGCGCACAGCAATGTCCTACGAGTGACCAAATTATTTTTTTCGGCGGGATTATTACGCCCGGAAAACGATCTGTCAATTGATTAAAAATCGGGTTCCTACTTACTGCTAGGAAAACAAGAGGTGTGTGGGGTAAAGAAACTTGCCTTAGGTTTCGCCCTGACCAGGAATTGAACCCCGGTCCTTTCCTTGCGAGGCGAGAGCGCTAACCACTGCGCTAAGGGATTCCACAAAACTTGGTGCTATAGCACTCACGAATCAATCAACCTGATTCATGCAAATAAGTCCACAAAATACACAGTCAATTCACATTACGGTATATTCTGCGAAGCGCTTTGAGACGTCTCGAAGACGTGATAAGGCGCTGTATCAAATGCAAGGAATATTACTATTACTATTATAGTATGTGTGTGTGTATGTGTCCAGCCCACTCTATGTAACACAGTGCTCTTGGCCTGTGAAGTGCTTAGCACACTGAACACACACACACGCACACACCTTTGCAGAATATCACTGCAAAAAATTGTCACGCTGAAATATTCGTGAGTGCCAATCTGCTACACCTTCGCTGTGCTTCTCAATCACCGTACGACTTGTTTTGTTTTGCTCTTAACGGTTTTCTTTGTGCCTTGTGGCCGTTGGTCCATTTTTTTTTTTTTTTAAAAAAGGGGGGTGGGGGGGGGGGGGTAAAAAAAACTTTGACGAAAAGCTGTTGAAGCAGCCATTACATACGTGAGCAGGAATAAGTTTGCCGATTCAGCTGCCAAGATTGTGAAATAACTAAATAAATATTCGTACAGCTGCAATCGGTGGCAGAAAGCAAATGGTGGAGTCCTTTAGCATAGCGGTTAGTGTGATCTACTCACGAGCGAGAGGAACTGGGTTTGATTTCCGGCTGGGCAAAACCTTAGGCAAGTTTCCTTACTCCACACGCCTCTGTTTATCCAGCAGTAAGTAGGAACCCGGTTGTGAGTCGATTGGTGTATCGCTTTCTGGGGGTAATAATCACTAAATCCTCGACTGTTTGTGGGACACTGTCTTGCATAATTGGCTGTTGTTGTTGTTGTTGTCTTTTTTGCCTTTCATGTGGAGTAATGTGCTCCATAAAGATGGAGTGAAACCCCAAGCAGAATGGTAGGTTGTGGAGAGGAGGGTGCAGAGAGTAGGATGGTTGAGTAGAGGTGTATTTTCAGAAGGGTTTTGAAAGCAGACAGGGAGAGAGAGAGAGAGGGAGTGAGATGGACGGGACAATGCTGTGCGCAATTGGCAGCCACGTTCGCCCGCAAATCCACAGTCACTACACTTTGCAGTACTTCAAATCCTGTGAAGTGACTTGAGGTGTCCTGACAATGTGATGAGGCACTGGGTCAAATGCGAATATTATTATTATTATTATTGTTATTGTTATTATTATTATTATTGTCAGAAATTGTTTTGAAATTTAGCATTAATTAAAGTAATCTCGACAGATACGTTTGGTGTAAGCGTGTGATCAGCGTTTGATCCAGCCGTTGCTTGTAGAGATTGTCCACATCTGTAAATCACAGCAGCATACCTCAGACTGATCATCGCTCCAACATCTGGACTTTAAGGCATTTGGACAGCTGCGTTCAAATAGCAGATGTCGCAGATGTGGATTTATCATTCGTTCCAAAATATCTATCACCAGCGGTAATTACGATACAACCTTAGAATGCAGAGTTCTGTCAGGGAGTCAGAATGACCCTTTTTTTTACGCTGAGTTTTAATTAGCTCCCTATTATTAAAACTGTTATCCTTCCCTCCCTCCCTCCCTCCCTCTCTCCCTCCCTCCAAACAGAGCAAGTCAATGTCCCGAAAGTGCTGCATCATCAAAAAATCCACAGCTGTTTGCGAACACTGCTGTGCGCAATTGTCTGCCGCATTTTGTCCACAAAAATATGCAATCAATTCACTTTACAGTATATTCTATGAAGCGTTATGAGACGTCTTGAAAACATAAGGCACAATATCAAATGCAAGGATTATTATTATTATTTATTATTATTAAATAGAGCTTTAATGGTTCGGTTAATCACTCTGTGGAACCAATGAAGACTGTAGTTTTTTTTCAATCTGGTTCATAAGGTGCTGTGGTTTAATCTACCGACCAATGGAATCTGAATCAAATAGGTGCTCAGACTGTGGAGACCATTTCATTTTATTTTATTTCACCTGAAAAACACACAGTCAATTCACTTTACAGTGTATTCTGTGAAGCGCTTGGAGACGTCTCACTGACATGGTAATGCGCTAAATCAAATGCAAGGATTATTATTATTATTATGTTTCAAGATTTAAGATGGCTGTATAAATTATTAGTGAGACCATACTTAAAGTCCTGTGTACAGTTCTGGTCGCCCCAGTACAAAAAGAATATTGGAGAAATCGAGAAGATACAGAGGAGGGCAACCAAAATGATTGAGGGAATGGAAGGACTGGACTATGAGGAGCGACTAAGTAAATTGGGCATGATCACGCTGGAAAAGAGAAGATTGAGAGGCGGCATGATTGCTGTCTTTAAGATTCTAAAGGGGCAAAACAATATACAACAACCACAACAAGATTACATTTGTATAGCCCCTTTCACATCGGGAGGACGTCCCAAGGCGCTGAGCAGCATATAGATCATGACAGGCTGTTTCAACTTGTCCAGCATAGTAAAACCAGAGGACACGGCCTGAGATTGAAAGGGGTAAATTCAGAACAAATCTACGCAAACACTATTTCAGTGAGCGAATAGTGAACCTGTGGAACAGGCTCCCTAGCGAGATGGCTGAAGCAGGAAGTGTTGATTCTTTCAAGCACAGATTAGATAGTTTTCTTTCAGGAAATAACATTATGGGATACAGTACACAGGGAGTTTGGGACATATGTGCATGCGACCGGCAGGAAGGTGGAGGGCGAACTAGATGGACCTTGGTCTTTTTTCATCTGGTATTTCTTATGTTCTTATGATGTGCGGAGATGTGGAAAATTCTTCAATTCAATCTGAATTTGAAAGGTCTTTAATTCAGACTCAATTTGTAAACCACCCTTTAAATTAAGACAGAATTGACTGAAGAATCTTTCCACAATTTTGCACTATCTTCGAATGCAAGGATTATTATCATTATTATTATTATCTTCACTTTTGAGCCCAAATGGATGGAATTTCGGACAGACAATATGGATCAATAGCTACAGAAATTGAGAGATTTGCCCATAAAATATACAATTTATAGTATATTCTGTGAAGCACTTTGAGACATTTCTACAGCGTGATAAGGTGCTATGTCAAATACAAGAATTATTATTATTATCGTGTTACACTTTCAAATAAAACAAACACTAAAATAACCAAATGTTTTTTTCCCAAGTGACTTTGATGATTTGATTTTATCTATTTGGTTATTTTGTTCGGAAAAATTTGGATACAGTGTTTAAAATGTATTGCCACAATCTAATTTCAGAGAGAAAAAGAGAGGTAAAGCGAGAGAGAGAGAGTTTAAAGGCCGACATGTTTGAATAGAGGTTTAGTGGAAGTCAGTTAAATTGTTTCGGATCTTTGTACAGAATTGATTAAGAAAGTGCTTTAGGAAACCTCGTTTTATCTTTCCTCTTGTAATAAATCTCCTCCACACTTTGCAACACAATGAAAGCTCTCTTGTTTGATTAAAAAAAGACTTAAACTCTGGATTACAAATGGATTATAATCATTCAAGCACATGCCGGGCCCTGATTGTTTGAAGTTGCTTGAAGTGAACTATAGCACTTTGTTTGTTCGTTCGGTGGAGTGAAAACCATTGCAAACTATAACAATAGTTGTATCTATTTACCCTTTATCGGCGTTGGGTTTCCTTTGCGGATGTGGTGAGAAACATTTATATGTCACATTGCCTCTTGACACACGCTCAGAAATCCGAACAAAATTAAAGCTCGGGCTAACAAAGCCTCGTGGTTACACACTGAGGCCCACAAAATACACAGTCACTAAACTTTACAGTACATACTGCGAAGCGCTTTGAGGCGGGCTCAACAACGTGATAAGGCGCTATATCAAATGCATTGATTATTATTACTAATGCAAATGGGGGCTGTGTGGGGGTGGGGGGGGCCGTGTATTTGAAGACAATGAAACTTCAGGTTCAATTTTGCTGTATTTCTGAACAGATTTCTTAAGTAAGAAATGGATTTCTCAAAAAAAAATCCCAAGTGTCGGCTCCTTCAAGCAGCTCTTTGTGCATCTCCCTCTAACTTTTATTAATCATAAGAATCCTTGCATTTTCATATAGCGCCTTTTCCTAGCTCAAAGTGCTTCACAGGATTTCTTGTAGAGTGTAGTGACTGTATTGTTTTTGCAGTATTCGATAACTAACGCAAGAAGCGTGCCGTGAAATGTCGCATGCTTTTAAGCCCTACATTTCTGGTTTGGTAAGAGTTATTTTTTGTTTTAAATAAATAAAGAGATAAATAAATAAGTGTATAATCCGTGCATTTGATATAGCGCCTTATGACATCTGTCGAGTAGAAAGCGATAAACGCTGAGAGTTTTTAATCCGGAACTCGGGCAAGGGAATTTGTTGTACGATGGCCATTTGGTCTCTGTTTAATGTACTCTGGGCAGACTATTTGGCAGGTAAATGACATTGAACTCTCAAGTCGTAAAATGTTCCAACAGCCAACAGTAAAGTTTTCTTTGCACATGTAACGTGGCATGTAAACCCCAGCAATTTGTCAACATGCACAATAGGCGAATGGCCTCCAAAAGCTGAAAACAAGGCTGGCTCAAGTCCTGACTTGCACATCCACAAACCACAGAAACATCACATGAAAAACGATATCCACACAAAGCAAATGCATTAACCTAGGCCTTAAAGGGAATCACGCTGCCAGACAACATAATGCATCCACTCGCTCAGCATTACCTTTAACCCAAATGTCACCGTACATCTAGTGAATACAAAAAGACTTGGAAATTACAGACGACAGTTAAAGTACTGCACAGGAAAATAATAAGACTAATCCTTGCATTAGATGTAGCGCCTTGTTACGTCGTTGAGACGTCTCAAAGCGATTCACAAAATATACTATAAAGTGTTTTGATTGTGTTGACAGTCCAAATATTGAGTGTCCAAATATTAATTTAATTTTTGGGGGTAAAACACGATTATCTTTTTGGGGTTTGGATTATTACCCCCGGAAAGTGAGCGCCAATCGACTAACAACTGGGTTCCTACTTACTGCTAGGTAAACAGAGGCGTGTGGAGTAAGGAAACTTGCCTGAGGTTGTTTTTGGCATCTCTGCTTTAACCTCTTGTGTCTCTCTTGTGTCTGCAGCCGGTTTGGCACCAAATGCGCCAGATGTGGCCGACAGATTTACGCCAGCGATTGGGTGAGGCGGGCGCGAGGCAATGCCTACCACCTGGCGTGTTTCGCCTGCTTCTCCTGCAAGAGGCAGCTCTCCACGGGCGAGGAGTTCGGCTTGGTGGAGGACAAGGTCCTCTGCAGGATCCACTACGACACCATGTTGGAAAATCTCAAGCAGGCGGCAGCCAACGGTAATGACGGCAGCAATTACGTCAATCACCGCGACTCACCGCGATGTCAACCTCCGTCCGCATGAGCGTCCGAGTGGTGACATCTGACGTCTTGTTCCCTCCCCACAGTTGGACCCGAGTAAACAAATAACCAATTGAATGTTCTCAAACTGAAACAATAGCATATCCATTTGGTTCTTACGCTCAATGAATATTACTTCTAGTATTACTAATAATAATCCTTGCATTTGATATAGTGCCTTATCACGTCATCGAGATGTCTCAAAGCGCTTCACAGAATATATTGTAAAGTGTAGTGACTGTATATTTTGTGGTCGAAACGTGGCAGCTAATTGCGCAGTGTCCCACAAATAATCTTTTTTTTTTGGTGGGATTATTACCCCCGGAAAACGATCCCCCCAACGACTTACAACTGAATTCCTCTTTACTGCCGGTTAAACAGAGACGTGAAGAATATGCCTCGTGAAAACCATGTGTAAATTTCAGGTTCCCTTAATTGTGCCGTAAGCAACCATGAGGAAGGTTGCTTACAGACAATGAATCGATCCTTTCGAGTGTTTGTAAGCGACATACTTTGGGGCCTCCGTGTTAACTCTTGTGTTCGTTGGTTTAACATCGTGTGTGAAGGAAAGGGGAATCACCTCCAAACTAGAGCCCCCTTGTGGTGAGGACCGGAAGGGTTACAACACAACAACAACAAATTATATTTGTGTAGCATATTTCACGTCAGGAAGACGACCCAAGGCGCTGGACAGTCAGGGATTTGGACCCGAGCTAGGGGTTGGGATCAGGAGTGGTGGAGGGTAAGGAGATTAGGGGTAGGAGGGTGGCTGAAGGCATGGTTGAAGAGGAGGGTCTGGTGTCGTAAGCCACCAGAGGAACTGCACATCTCTCATATAGGCAGCCACTCATTTTCAGTTGCGTTAGCTTTTCTGGTTTCTCAATAGCACCTTGAATGACATCAGGTTAATATACAGGGTGACCAAAAAGTCATGAAATCATTACAATGCAATAAGTGGTAAAGAAATGATGATATATACTTTTAGATTTCATAACTTTTTGGTCACCCAGTATGAGGAGCAAAGGATTTTTTTTTAAGGCGTCTGTAGTTATTTTGCCTGGTTCTTACAGGTTGAAGTAATAAAAAGCTATCCCGTGTGGAAAGAACTTACTTGTTCTATCTGGAGTGGAAAGGATTAATCATTTCAGTGTTTGCAAAGCACTCACACATCTGGACATTTCAATGTCATATCATATTCCTTTATTATCATCAGACAAGTCTTCCATTTAAACCTCCTGAAATATATGACTGCGCTAAAGATAGCCTTCTCTTTCCCATTGATTGTGTCCTATAATTTCCCCGGTATTAATACAAGATTCAAATCACTGACAACTAATTTTCTCACGACCGACACGTGCACTGCAGATTTTTTTTCTACAAAAAAATGTTGTGGTGGGGTTTGATACGGAGTGAGAGAGGCTAAATCCAAGTTGTGGTGGTTGTTGTTGTTAGTCGATAGGCGGATTACTTTACAGTGGTAATAAACCTTCCCCCCCAATTTTTTTTAATTTCATTTGGTCGCTTAATCCAGAACTGGTTGTGGGACACTACCGTGTGCAATTGGTTGCTGAGTTTCGCCCACAAAAAGCACACGATCCATCCACTCTACAATGATCGGATATTCACGGTGTGTGTGTTCTTTTGCTTCCAGGTAATGGACTGACCTTAGAGGGAGCAGTGCCGTCCGATCAGGACAGTCAACCCAAACCGGCCAAGAGAGCACGGACTTCCTTCACCGCGGAACAATTACAGGTAGCATTGCGCCAGGGATTCGCCCATCTCTCTTACTGACCCAGAGTGAGACCCACTGCCTTACTAATGACAATAATAATCCTCGCATTTGATATCGCGCCCTATCACGTTGTTGAGACGTCTCTAAGAACTTCACAGGTTATACTGTAAAGTGAACTTACGGGTGTATTTCGTGGGCGAAACGCGGCAGCCAATTTGCGCCCTTCGCCGTCCCGCAAGCAGCCGTGGAGTGAGCGAACAGGCCAATGTCGGTCAGACCAGGTCAAACATCGTATTGTGCGTTAATCGATCTAAATTTTTTTTTTACTGAAGATCTTGTTAAAAAAGAGAAAAAAGGGATATGAACCTGAGGATACAGCCTGCGATTGAAGCGGGGGGGTAAATTCAGAACACATCTGTGGGAACATTACGTCAGTGAGCGAGTACATATGTATAGAACAGGCTCCTGAGGGAGATGGTGGAAGCAGAAAGTGTTGTTTGTTCCAAGAGCAAATTAGATTGATTTCTGTTAGAAAAGAATAGCTCGGGATACAGTATATAGTTTGGGACATGCCGTGGCAAGCAACTGCCAGGATGGTGGAAGATGAACTGGATGGACTTTGGTCGTCTTTCGCCTGGCAACTTCTTACGTTCTTAAAAATGGTGCCTGAACGGGCTGAATGGCCTCCTCTTGTTTCTACGCTGCTCGCGTTGGACTGGCTGTTTGCTGACGGTATCTCTTCACTCTCTGGGTACAGGTGATGCAGGCACAGTTTGCACAGGACAATAATCCTGACGCTCAGACTCTCCAGAAACTTGCGGACATGACCGGGTTGAGCAGACGTGTTATTCAGGTACGTCCCCTTTCGATAAGAGTTTTCTAACCGGAGTTTCATGCTCCCGGCCATCCCATGTCAGTCTGTGGCACAGTGCAAACCCGTATTGACCAGGGACGATGCTGTTGCCCCTGAGCAACTGTAGGGAACTTGCCTTAGTCAGAGCAGTACTGAACTGACTTCAAGATCCTTCCCATCTCGTCTACAAATCCCTATGTTCCCTGGCACCTCCTTACCTCTATGACCTGCTTATTCCCAACGCCACCACCGGTTGGGACTCTGGGACTCTCTCCCTCAATCCGTCTGCCTTGCCCCCCTCCTTCCCCCGTTTTCAGATCGGGTCGGAAGACCTTTCTCTTCGGCCGAGCCCACAGTCACCTCACCCCTCCTCCCGGCTAGGAGACCTCTCAGAGGAGAATATCAAGAGGTTTGTAAGTGAGATAAAAAGAGTAAATCCAGAACAATACTTTCAGATGTGTCGAGATCATCGGGTTTAAGGGTTGTGAAAGGCCAATTCTAGGATGCAAACCGTGCTCCTCTCTGCACAGGGGGGTAATCGAGAGTTGGAATGAGTTACCACTGAAGGCTATCCGTTATCGTTGCAGGTCTGGTTTCAAAACTGCAGAGCTCGACACAAAAAGCACACTCCGCAGCATTCGGTGGGCCAGCCCGGACCGCCCCGCTCACGCCTGCCTCCCTCCCTCCAAGAGGATCTCCATTACCAGCCTTTCAGCCACCACGAACGCACCAGGATGGTGGCACTTCATGGCTACGTGGAAAGTAAGTGGACACGGTGACGTTCTGCGCCACCCGAGTTTGTGTTTCTCTGCTCTTTAGAACATTGGTGTCAAAAGTGGCTCAGTTGGTAACACTCTCACCTGTGGTTTGGTGGATTGTGGGGTTCAAACCCTACATCGGGACGTGAGGATCATAGCCTAACACAGCTCTTGCTGAAGGAACACTGCCTTGGCAGAAGTGACATCCTTGGGATGAGATGTTAAACTGACGACCCATCTGCCTGTTCAACGTCGACATTAAATAACCACTGACGCTGTTCAGAAAGAGAAAGCCGGTGTACCAGCCAACAATCGTCCAGATAAATTGGTGATTCACCTGGTAGCCATTTGCGGGACTTGGTGATGCACAAACTGGCTGCTGCATTTGCCGACAAATTCAGGGTCAATGCACTTAACAGGAATTATTGTGAAGCGTCTTGAGACATTTTTGATGTTCTAGGTGCTGTATCAATGGCCAGGATTATTACTGTTAAGATGCTATGAAATTGGTTTGTTCTTGTGTTTCTCTTTAATACCCTAGACAATTGATCTCTGTTGTTGTTGTTTGTTATGAAATCAAATGAAGGCAACTAAAATTAAATTAGTAGCCCAATTCATAATTTAGCAACCATTGCATTAGGGGCCATTGTGAATATTCTCCCACTGACGAACATCTATATACCATGTAGTTAACCTGTCACCAGGATGGGCAATTGGGAGGAAGGTCTATCATGAGGTGCTGTTGTTGTGGCATTAGTTATTTGCTGTGAGATTGCATTTGGTAATTTTCCTTCCTATCCATTTATTTTTAGGTCATCCGTTCTCAGTCCTGACAGCACAGTCCATTCCTCACCAGGCGTTGGCTCTTCCACAGATGCCAATCAGTCGTTGACAGAAAGCTCTCCGAAGCAAGTGATGGAGTTCATCCTCCAAGTACTGAGTCGGATGAATGAACCCCGCTTTGTGTACGTTTCTTACTCCTGTGTCAGCAGGCATCGGGACCTCTCTGTTCGCTGCTCACCAGACCTCAGTTTCAGAGTTGTACTTCATTCAATTCCTCGTCTAAAGAACACGTTCACTTGTCTAAAGAAAATGCATACCAAAAGGCTGGACCTTTTTGGGGGCTCTCATTCATCAAATCAATTAAACTCCAGCATAGGAGGAAGCCCTTTAGCCTATGCTGGTGCTAACTCATCTACTAGAGCTAACTACTCCAATTGCACTGTCCTGCTCTTGCCTTGTACTCCTTTGGGATCCCTGTACTTATTTAGGGTAAAGGCAGATGAAGTGATGGACAAGGCTCTTCTTTTACATCTGTTTTCAGATAACAGTGGTGGTCATGGCGTCCTGGCAAAAAAAACACCTCCTCAAGGAAGTTTCACTGTCTGTCTCTAACTCTAGTCAATTGCAAAGCTGAATCACACTGTGTTTTCACCATTTATTTATGAAGCTAGGTTAAGAGCATAAGAATTTGCTAAGCGAAAGAAGACCAAGGTCCATCCAGTTCACCTTCCACCATCCTGGCAGTCGCATGATCTGTTGTGTCCCCAACAATATTTTGTGTCCTGAGATATTATTTTCTAACAGAAATCTATCTAATTTGTTCTTGAAAGAATCAACACTTTCTGCTTCCATCGTCTCCCTAGGGAGCCTATTCCATAGGTTTACTACTCGCTCACTGAAGCAGTGTTTCCACAGATTTGTTCTGAATTTACCCTCGTTTGTGAGAAATAATCTTCCTGAAACCGAGTGCATGACTGCAGCAGATAAATTGAGGCAAGCAGTCCCCTAACTTTCTGTGGAATGTTTCGTTCACGTGACCTTAACTTAATGACTGCAAAAAGAAACATAAAATTAATCATTTCCATTTGTTCAAATAATAATAAAAAGAAACACAATGTCTGCGTTCCCTTGTCAAGCAGTGTCTGGTTAGAATCGTAGACAGACTAGATCCTCATTAGAGTAAATTCCTTCTTCACTAAAGGAATTGTTTCTCACTGGAGCTAAATCTTCAGTGAGGATAAGGCTATACTTCAATGAGGATGACTGTTGAGCTGCATTGGAGATACATCTATTCTTCGCTGGGATAAATCTATTCTTCACTCAGGATGATTCTGTTCTTCACTGAAAATAAACCTATTCTCACTGGCGATGACTGCACACAGCAGATACATTTGCATCTCTTTGCACGATTCCAGTCAGGGCTGATTTAAGTGGACAAGATGATAGAGACCACTTGACTCTAGTGAGGCATTCTGAAGCAGTCTATTGCTTTGATCGCACATCCTTTTAACAGCAAAACTTCACAGGAAATCCAGATTTGTATTCTATAGTTCAGTGATAAGAAGCTGCCTTTTTTTAAAAAAAAAGAGAGTGCTGGTCTTTCAGGACATTTCAAAGAGTTTGAGGGATTTCATTTAGCAAAAAGCTGCTCAAATAGACATGAGACAGCTGGAGCTTGATCTAATGGTCTTAAAAGGGAGCTTTGTATTTGAACTATGCCCATTGCTGACTGTAGCTGGCAAGCACTTGCACTGATCGTTCCTACACGCTTTGACAAATGTTGTATGTGTTCATCCAAGTCTTCACCGTTCAAATGTTAATTTTACAACCTCCCCCCACCCCACCCCCCCATCATCGTCTTCTGTTTCATCCACATGTACCAAATTCTGTGTGCCGTCTTGTGATTTAACCTGTAATAATGACGAATAAACGTCTATAAGTTGTTGTGTTAATTGGCCCTCTGAGAGGTGAGGAGATGCAGTAATAAAGAAACATACAGTGTCAGCTGAGTACTATGTACGGAAAGTCAGTATTCCAACAAGTCATTCCGATATTGGGCATTTACAGTACAGAGGAGGGGGTCTAAATTGCAAGATTCCCAAAAGGATTTATACTTACATTAACAGTAAGGGATGTGTTGTGGCTGATCCTTTGGATTTCCGTACAGACGCAAATATGAGTTTCGATTTCCGTGGGGTTATTGTCCAAATGGAGATGCAAAAGGTTGTCCTCGATACACAATGAGGTGTGGCAGGTTTGAATGCTCCCGAAGCTCTGGCAAATGATGACTCCAATGGACGTCCGTGCAAGTCCTCCAAGGAATCAATCAGCAGCAATTCTGTTGGTTTGACAACAGTTCATAGCATGAGGGGTTGCACATCACGCAGACAGGTCCCACTGTTGAACGCTGTTGAGGTTGCAAAGGATTTCATGAACCTGTCAAAAGAAGCACAATGGAAAATACCTTTTTTGTTCCTGTGGGTGGGGAGGGGGGAGTGGGGGTAAGAGGGGGAAAATACATTGTTTACTGTTTACCAGCATACTCTCTTTGTATGTACAACTTTGTAACCTGAAAGAGGGAATCTTTGGCTCTAATTTGTGGATTATGCAGAAGCGTAAAATGACTTTTCATGTCTTGTCACACGTGTCCTGTACATAGATGATGTTTAAAGCGTTTTTAACCCAAATGTAAATTGTTTCGTTTTAGCATGTGGTGATTTAAACATGTCTTGGCTGACCACCATTTTTAAAAAAATGGATGCTACTTTTGAAATGTCAAGACACTGTTTAATCAAGTATTTATTGTAAGATATAAACTTCCGTAAGCACTTTTGAAATGTTCAGTTTTTGTAACATTTAGACTTTTATTGTGCGTTGTTAATGTATTATTTGTGTGATTAAAATGCAATAAAAGTGCTGCCACTTTCATGAAAACCAGCTTCAGTTACTATCACTTTTCTAAAATAATAAATCATCTGTGCAAGGCATGTAATCTCGCCTGACATCCATAATCATTTTGAAAAGGGAATTTAATATTGGAAAAGGAAAGATATAATAATCCTTAAATTTGGTACAATGCCTTATGTCGTCGAGACGTCTCAAAACGGTTCACAGAATATATTGTAAAATGGGTTGACTGTGTATTTTGTAGGCGAAACGCACAAAATATATAAAAGAAAATATATAAAAGAAAATATAAAAGAGGATAAGAGGAAAAGACAGGGAAATGGGACTAAATGCTAACTCTTTCAGAGAGCCGTGATAGGCAAAATGATAAGCATAATGCACCCTAAAATTCTCTCTCCCTCTCTCATCAATGTGTTGCATCGCTCAGTGAAAGGGAGATAGGCAAAAGTGGAGGACTAATCATTTAAAGCACATTTTTGAATAATTTCAGTCCATCCATCTAGAAACTTTTCACGTATAGAAAAATGCTCACAAACGGGGCCAACTACACAATAGAAGCTACTTCCTCCGAGAGCCTTGAGGAAGATAAAATACGCTTGTTGCACTTGATATATCTGTGACTATAAAGCTCAAATGCAGCGATTGCTTTGCTAAGACTTTGCTAAGTATTGCTCGAGTGATTTTACATCCCTGAAACCTTGATCAATTCACTGAAGTAGGGCAGCTTGCTTTACTTTAAAGGCGATGGGAAATGAATTATATAGAGAGTGGTGATAATGTTAAAAAAAGACGTTTGTAGCAAATGACACCTTGTCAATGCAAAATGTATTTTTCAGAGCCTTGTGTCAGTCAGAAATCATTACACACGTATGTAAAACAATACAAGTGAGCCCACAGCACACAACTGGCCCCAATATTGATCCCTCTATTCTTTTCATCTGTCATTAAACCTTGTATTATTACTGTCATATGAAGTAGAGTGCTTGCACATAAAGCAGCATTGGTCATTGTATTGATTGTAACAGTTTAAAAGGCAGAATTAAAGTTTGTCCAACGCAAAATAAATACAGGCCATAGACACTTAAAAAGAACTTTTCTTCACCATCCAGTTAATTTCCTTTTATCTCTTTCATTTTCTGTCATTCGGGTTTACATGAACTGCAAAAATACTCTTTAACTGCACACATGGTGGGGCTTTTATTACCGTTGTTGAATGTATTACAGCAATTAGGTTTCTTAAACCACCATGAGTCTGTTTCTCCACATTTCATCCACCGATTAACTCCATTGAGCGATTCAGTAGCTAAGTAGCTTTTAATTTATTGGACGCTATTGCTGCCATTCTAAATTCAATACAGGTTAATTTCACACATCAATAGTGCAGCTAATCTCTTCACTAAAAATAGCAAAGTATTTATAAATGGATTTGGTATTTGGAAGTCTGAAATTCTAGCCTCTAGGACAATTCTGTCTTTAAATTTAGGATAGTGCAGAATTGTGGAAAAATTCTTAAATTCAATGGTAATTTGGTTGCCGGTTCATTTAAGAAGGGCATAAAATTAGATTTCATAAGACAGAATTTCCAAGTTTTCGCCAATCTTCCATTTTAAGACAGAATGGTCTCACTGGGTGCCACAAGGTGAAAATTCAGGCCTCAGATTTTGTATCAGGCTGCTGTACACATACGATAGCGATCGGCTGTTTCATGGTGAGCTAGCCTACATTGGGCAGGGAATTTAATGCCAAGTGGTGCTTGAGCTGGACTAAGGCAGCCATAAGCAGGAAACCCTTGGGAGCGCTCACAGTCTCCGGTCATTCAGCTCCCATGAGCGCAATCCGCATGCTGTATAATGGAATTTACCCTGGCTCTTTTTCCACACTTGCTTACTGGCAACGGGGTAAAAGGGAGAAAATGTACACACCACAGGTGAGAGTATCTACATTGATTGTCCAGGGCTGTGATTTAAATTCTTGGTCTATTACACAAAGCAATTTAAAATCTGTAACAAGCAGTCCCCTTTGTTTTGTTTGCAGTGTACAATTGCTGGTAGCGTAAATGCTCTAACTACAATAATAATAATCCTTGCATTTGATAATAGTGCCTTTGATGTCAAAACGTCTCAGGAAGCGCTTCACAGGCAATTGCTGTCAAATTGCAGCCAAAGTGAAGGCAACAAGCCACATTTTACATTAAAGAAAAGTTGAAGTTAGAGAAGAGGTGTTTTCAATGATTTGCCGTCAATGTTAATGTTATTTTTTATAGCGAGCTGTGCAATTTCAGATCTAATGAATTATACAAAGCGTTATATCAGGATGGTTTTATTCAATGTAGCCTTATTTAATATGAATGTGCTTGTAACTGTAACTAAATATGATGCCCTGGTGACAGAGATCAATGGCCAGTGTAGCGATTTCTGGTTTCTGCTGATATCAGTGGGGATAATAATTATATTAATAATAATCTTTGCATTTGATATAGCTCCGTATCACGTCTTCGAGATGTCTCAAAGTGCTTCAAAGAACATACTGTAAAGTGAATTGACTGTATATGAGCGAAACGCGGCAGCCAATTGAGCACAGCAGTGTTCCATAAACAGTCGGGGAGTGATCAAATTATTATTTATTTTTATTTTTATTTTTGAAGGGATTATTAGCCCCGGAAAAGCAATCTGCTGATCGACTAACAACCATAATACACAGCCCTGCAAGGACATGTATTTCACCTAGTCCAAGAGAAGACTCAATGCTTATTAGTTTACAAACTGAATAAAATTTAACAGATACAGAAATAATCAGTAAGCCCGTAACTTACACAGCGTTTTATAGTACTTGCCACACTTCCCTATGAAAAGAACACAATGCTTAACAGCAATTAGCTGTGAAGCACTTTGTTATGTTTTCAGTCTATAGACTCCATAACAAATGATTCTCAGGATATTAAAAGTGCATGTTTTATCATGGGATACACAAAGAAAATGAAGAACTGAGGAAAATTGCACTTGATAGAATGTTCTTACATTTCTCAAATATGAACATTGCACAACACTTCAATTTTTTCCTTAATAAAAATCAATACAAAGTGACTGTCCTTTAAAAAGAAAAGTACAACGCTCGAAAACATTTTTTAAATGCAATAATATTTCAGGCCGATTCCTCAAACTGTACAAAACTCCAGAGTGAAAATAAGAAGTGAAAAGAGTCAAATATTTCAGACGGCAGCAGAGATTCCATGAAGCTCAAACCTTCTGGGGAAGGTTAGAAAGGCTCCTGAACTGGCTCCTTACGGCTTTTAGGCTTGAATCCCGTTATCTCATCCCAACCCTTCCGACAGGTCCGGATTATCCACTCATTCTCGTCATCATCTGAAAGCAAAGAGCGAAGGAGTGAGATTTTCTTAGCAAAAATCACAAGTATAAGGGATTACAAGCTTGGTGCTCTCAGAAGGCCTACTCTGTCATCGATTGGGCCCGTATGTTCAATGACTTTAGAGATCACAATGCATTGACTCTAAACAGTGGGGCAAAAGTCCATTGTGATTCCTTTTGGAGTGTACACTGATGAAATTTATCTAAGACTTTTAGTTTTCCTATTTGTGCTCTGCACACTACTTCTGTCTCCAGATAACTCATTTTGGTTTAATTGGCAAAAAGCTTGTCAGCTCATTAGACTTTTGTCTTCCAAGAAGAGACTGGGAGCATAAGAGGAGCTACATGGGAATGTATTCAGAATAAAAAGGGCTGCTCAGTTGACATTTTGGCTCAGTTGGCAGCATGCTCAGATCTGGATCAGAAGATTGTTGGTTTAAGGCTACATTGGGATTTGAGCCTTTAGTCTAGGCTGACATTCTAGTTCAGTACGTGGAAATATTTACCATCCTTCGGATGAGATGTTACTCAAGGAGTCATCTACCGGTTTCAGGTGGACATTAATAATCCCATGACACCATTAAGAAAGGATTTTCTCCCAGTGTCCTGTCAATAATAACAATAATCCTTGCATTTGATATAGCACCTTATCAATAATCCTCCAGATGTAATTTGTCAATCAAATGGTTGCCACGTTTGCTTACAAGAACAGTCACTACACTTGGCAGTAATAATAATAATCCTTGCATTTGATACAGCTCCTTATCATGTCTTCTAGATGTCTCAAAGCGCTTCAATAATTTGTGAAGCACTTGGGACACATTTCATTGTGATAATGTGCTATAAATAGGCAGGTTCTTTGTTTATTCTGTTGTTGATCCTGTACAGCACACTGCACGACAGAACAGGTAAGTGTCGAAAAGGCATCAATCTGGCTCACAGGAAACAAGGGGCTGCTTATGAGAATTCCACCCACTCCTCAAAACAAGGGAAGTTCTGAATGTCCTATTCAATTGCAACCAGGATCAGTCAAAAAATAAAATGTAAGTTTGCCAGCAGGTTCAGGCTACAACTAGGTTGAAATTGACTCACTGCTTCAGAGGGAAATATTTCTAGCCTTGCATTTGCAATCAGCGAACACTTCGGCAAAGCGCTTTGTTATTTTACGACTCGCATGTCAGACCTCCTTGTCGTACTGATTATGCATTCTTTATTTTAACCCAGCGTACTGCTCGCATGGGGCTGAGCGCTGTGTTAAAGAAATGGATGATGAACATATTTTATCGGCAGAACCCTGTCGGATAATTGCAGTAGGTTTTATGGGCAATTTGAATCCGTGCAGCTGCAAGCTCTTCACTGGTACCCAGTGAAATAGATGAACTGGTCTATTCTTATGAACAAGCCTTAAATCCTTCCCTGATTGTTCATAATTAGCAGCGATGGCCTTAACAGCCACTTGACTAGCCTTTTCACACTCTACCTGGCTGTGTGGCGACCACATTAAATCCCAGATGCCCAGGCCGATTCCTGCCAGCTGCATGGAAACTAGGATACTTCCCCTTATTCTCCCTCGACCTCCGACAGTGGGTCAAACTCAAGAAGCACATTTCATCACTTTTTAAAAATGCAATTAATGCTCACGCTTTCATTAGCTGCTGCTTCTAGCTCCCTATAATTGCCATTAAGCTAACTGCGATTGTTGGCATATGGTAATTAAAGCTTAAATACAATCGCTCCACATATTCACAACTTTCAAATAATTTGTTCTCTTGAGAAACCAGCTCCATTTCCCCTTTTTAACATAACCAAGCGCTATAATCAACTGGAAATGATTATTTGGCTGGTGTTTGATCAGTTGGCAGTATCTTAACCTTATCCTTTGAACTTTTGTCGGACAATTTATCATTTATCCGAGGTAAATAAATAATAATCCTTGCATTTGATATAGCGCCTTATCACGTCTTTGAGACGTCTAAAAGCGCTTCACAGGATATACCGTGAAGTGAATTGACTGTGTATTTTGTGGGCGAAACGCAGCAGCCAATTGCCCACTGCAGTGCCCCACAAACAGTTGTGGATTGAGTGACCAATTGATTATTATTATTTAAGGAATTATTACCTCCAGAAAAGCGATCCGCCAATCGACTAACAACCAGGTTCCTACTTACTGCTACATAAACAGAGGCGTGTGGAGTAAGGAAACTTGCCCAACATTTCGCCCTGCCGGGAATTGAACCCAGGTCTCTTGCTTGCGAGGCGAGTGCTCTAACCACTGAGCTACAGGACTCCACAAATAGTATCATTACATGGATGAATTTTCTATTCCAAGATTTCTCATGTAACCTCTATGTCTCTGCAGCAGGAGTGAAACCGTGTGATATATTCAGTTGTAGCTCTCCCAGCCTCTGATGCTGTTATTTAGTAGCTGATCAGGAAAAGACTGAACGAAACCCAGGGTGAAAGAAACGCTGAGCTTTCTCAAGTCCATTGATGTAATCTATGAGCAGAATTATTAAAGGTGATACCGTAATATTAATACCGTATTTGTAGCAAATGGGAAGAAATTCCAAACATGAACATTATGACCTCATGCTTCTTTTACATCCCAGTGCCAGAGGGACCCTCGAGCAGATTTAAAGAGCACTGATTGTCGCTCTTTAAAGCAATCCCAGTTTTTACATTCATGAATGTTTTCTTGTTTCTTCTTTGCCGATCAACTGATCCCAAAATAACTGCAGCGCAATGTGTCCGAATATTAGGCAACTTTGCTCCTGGTCTTTTTTCCTTTTTAAGCTAAGATTATTTGAGCAACACCAATCGTGAAGAACAGGTAGCTCCTCGGCATGGCATCGCCATGTTGTTTTGAAGCTGGCGCCATGTGTTCAGTGCCAGCAACTAGCTGCAGAAACGACGACAGATCCTGTACCTTAAAGCGTCCGGGGTAAGTTCACCACCAGAGTGCTGTTTCAAATAGACTGACCCAATGTGATTAATGACCTGCTAGAACGGCCGCTTTAAAGAAAGGTAGAAATTCTTTTTTCAGTGGAACCTCGCTTCTTAATTACAGGAATGGCAAAGGAGGGATGCTTTCTTTTTACACCCAGTTTTATCAGCAAAAAAACACACTGGTCTCTGCAGAGAACATTTCAGAGGATGGGTTAAAGGCCGAGGAACCTGTGTATCCTTTATAGCCACTCCCAGAAGTGCAAGAGAGACAGCAGCACTTTCTGTTAACCTGTCTAGCCTTTGGAGCTACGTAGAGGACTTCCTGAATATTTCCTAACATCTGCTTTTGCTGGTTCGAAGCTCTGGCCAGAAGCCTTGGTGTTTCCTGCCCAGTCTACACTGAAGTGGTTTTGGGTCTGTCCCCTTTTATCGCAGCCTACTTTCACAGTTCCTCCTGCCTGCAGCTGTTCCTCCAACCTTCCTCTACAGCACTGGCCTTCTGGCCCAAGCTCCCTCCCTCGAGGGATCCCAGTTCCTTTGCATGTTGGTTTCTAAGTGCCTTTCGATTGTTTCTTTTCTTGAAGGAAGGTTGTTGGCAGTGTATCTTTTTTTTATTAAACACCCCTGTTGACGTGCTCCACTTTTAAAATTAGAGCTAAAATAAAACCAATGAGTTTTTTTTGTTTAAACAACTCATCAATTTTTGCACAGTGAAAATCAAGTAATCCTTGGGTATCTGGATGCCACCATCAGTTGGTAAAACAAGATATTTTACTCGTGTGAGAAAGGATCAAACATTGACAACTTAAACATTGGCAGCTCTGACTGAACATTGTTAAGAAGCTGTAAAATTCAGCACTCAAGCTTTTGAATTCATTGACGGTTATGAAATTTAAATACATCAGGAATACATACATCTTAAATATGCCTCCATATGAATAGAGGTCTTGTTTCCCCCACCATTCAAATTTTCTCTCTTCTCCTGAATTCAATGAGCTACCCTTGTGCAAGTGGCTATTCTTCATGTGTATTGCCAGCCAGCAAGTGTTGTCAGGCTACTTGATTGTAACGGTTATCACAGCTGAGCCTGATTCTATCTTTGCCCAAAGAACACCTACACTTCCTAGCACACATGGAAATCTCAGAGATATTTATTGGAATGGAATGCTCACTCTCTCGCTAGCGGGCCACATCCTGCTTGTCTAATTCCGGAAAGTATTAGGCGCAGGTTGGCAAAAGCCATGACTTGGGACCCAGAGTGTGCATTGGGGTTACTGCTGCAGTGTAACCAGCTAAAATTGCATAGCTTGCCATTGATAGGGCTGTCTGGCAAGCTCAAAATGGGATCTGACTGGCTCCACTTCACTCTGGACAGTAGCGTTACCAACTGAGCCAAGCAGGAAGAAGAGCTGTGCTATTGTTATGAACGTAAACTGAAACGAAACAGAGTCGGATGTGATTGATTGAACGCAATGCAAAACATTTACTGACAAGACAAAAAGCTGTGGGTATATGCAACTTTTTTTATGCATTAAAGAGGTGATGAAAAACAGTTACACAGAGAGCCAAGAGCAGGGCATTAGCACATATGTGGCTAACGCCAGCCAAAACACCAGAAGATAAAGAACATTGAATCTTGTAGTATTCTCAGTAAGAGAAAAGAAAATGACCAGCGTATACTTTCACAGACAAAACAAAACCACTGCTTCTAAGAAACCTACCGGCGTTACGGAGAAATTTATTGTTGTAATCATAGACTATTCTTTCTTCGGGGTTATAGAAGCCATCACCACAGTCATAACATCCTTCTGGAATTGTTCTTGGAGGATCCAGGTCCGTAAGCTGAGAACGACCTTAGTCAGGTGCAGAAACATTAATAGATTACACTCACATCCCATTTATGTGCACGTTTTACAAGTAGTCTAATAGTTGGGATTATTGCACTCATTTTCACTGAGTGGGTTTGAAACTGTTGTAAACTGAGATGAAACTTTGACAGGTCTAGGAACACCAACAAGCTAAATTGCTCCTTATAAGAGTTCCAACTACTTGGATTAAATCATATATGGGTTTAGTGTTTAGCTCCTCCGGGGACTAAATAGGCAAAATCGCTGCCAAGAGTCAAAATGAGTCATACGCCCAGGAGGCCCCTCCCTGGTCTGGGCTAACGTAGCTGATCTTGGCTCTGATGGGAATAAAAGTGCTACAATCAGCTTCAGCTTCTGGTAGGAGGAGGAAGGCGGGGGGGAAATCAGCCAGGTTACCCAGTCCTGGTTTACACCCTACTGCCGTTAGGTTAGGACAAGGCTTAAATCGACATTCCTCCTCCTCCTTCCCAACAACAGCCTCCTGACACTCACTGCCTCAGCTCACAAGACTGGCCCCTTGAGCGAGGTCCTGGAGGGCAACCCCAACACCTATGTGTGCACTTCAGCATCAATCAGGAACTTCAGAAGAGGAGAATTCTGTAACCAATGCAGAGTAACCACACAAAGAATGGCAGAGATGGTACAATGTAATTGAAAGGAAATGAAGATAATACAGTCATATCCAAAGGGATTTGATATCCAGTAATGCCTTTAAACATCATCTCTATATAACATACAGGATCACTAGTTTTGAATGTGACCCTACAGCACATTAATTCATAAAATACTACACACTCAATTTTACATTCAGGTCATTCGAAATGCCAGCTCCCCTGCAGGAGCTATCTGGTCTAATCTCATTTCCTTGCTCCTTCCCTGTATTCTTTTATTCTTTTACAAGAGTTAATTGGCTTGACCTCAATAGCTACTTGCAGTAACGCCTCTACATTCTAATAGTCCTCTGTGTAAAATACATTTCTTCTAACCTCCTTTGCGCTGCTAGCAACAATCTTGAGTTGATGCTTCCCACTTTGCCATTTCGCCACCCAATGGAAATAATTTTTCACCCTTGACTCGCTCAATCCATTGCATCATTTTGAACCATCTTAACTGGATCCCTCACTGTTCGTGTGCTTTCCCTGCTTCTATTTTAAATTGCTGAACAATGTACCTGCTGGTTTCAATCCATTGCATATTTCAGTGTAAAAGCGTCTGTCATATGCGTCGCAATAATTCCAGTCTTCATCACTGTATTTCAGCCCATCTGCAAATATGTATTTGCCCTAAAATGAAACACAGATGGTCAACTGATTTCAGACACAAGCTTGGGGGTCCTGAAGAGTCAGTGTCAGACTTTGTTGCAAGTGATATAGATCAAGACATGGAGAGCTGTTTTTATTTCTAACTGATACAGATCACTGTGGGATGTTAGACCTGCTTGGGACATGGATGGGTAGCGAGAAGCGGATTTTAGCCAATCAGGAGGGCCTCGGTCAACAAGCCTGAGGCCCTTCTGATTGACTCCCGTCAGCGCCTCCACACCTCAGGCACTGACAGCATCACCATCCATGAATGCACACTCCACCTTACAAAGCCAGTCCAGAACCTTGGCAACTTGCTTGACCCTCAACTACCCTTTCTACCCCACATCTGTACCACTCTGCCTTCCCCCACATCCGCAATACAATAATAATAATCCTTGCATTTGCTACAGCGCTTTTCACGTCTTCTAGATGTCTCAAAGGGTTTCACAGAATATGCTGTAAAGTGAATTGAATGTATATTTGTGGGCGAAACGCGGCAGCCAATTGTCCCACAAACAGTCGTGGATTGAATCCTCAGCCTTTGTAAAGCCAGTTGAGAGCATTCTAATGAAAAGGTGCTATTAAATAAGTGCAAATTCTTGTTGTTGTTGTTGTTGTTTCAAGGCAAAGTGTTGTGCGAGCTCAGAGTGAAAAAAAATTCAGGGAATTGAAATGGCCGGGGTGGAGACGAAGTTCTAAAGAAAAGGGGTGGTGAAATTAGGAAATCAGGAGCTGGGGAGGTTCAAGGACTGAGCATCTACAGCCTTCTGGGGGAGTGAATTCCATAAATTCACAACCCTCTGAGTGAAGAAATGTTTCAACTCTGTTCCAAAAGGCTGACCCTTAATTTTAAGACTGTGACCCCTGGTTATAGATTGTCCTACCAGGGGAAACAGTCCCTCAGCGTCTACTTTATCAGCCCTTTAAGAATCTTATATGTTTCAATAAGATCTCCCCTAATTTTTCTTGGTTCTCCTTTGTTGATCCTTAAAGTTCTCCCAATCCTCAGGTTTACTACTCACCCCAATTACAAACAAGTTTTGAATGCAGGAGATTGACTGAGTAAGTGCAGCCATTGAGTACCAAAGCGAAGAAAAAAATCTGTAACGGCAACTGCATTTCAGCTCGCACAACACCCTGCCTTGAAACAACAACAACGATGTGCACTTATTTAATAGCACCTTTCACGAAGAGAGAGCAACAACAACTTGCATTTACACAGCGTGGGGTAGCGTCCCGGAGCGCTTGACAGTGGCGGAGACTGACAACGAACCAGGGGGAGAGAGTTGGGGGAGGTGACCGTAAGCACAACCAAAAACAAAGGTCTTTAGGCGGGATTTGGAGGTGGGGAGGGATTGATGGAGTTAATAATAATAATAATAATCCTTGCATTTGATATAGCGCTTTTCACGTCTTCTCAAAGTCTCAAAGTGCTTCACGGAATAGACAGTAAAGTGGATTGACTGCATTTTTTTTGTAGGCGAAACGCGGCAGCCAATTGCGCACAGCAGTGTCCCACAAACAGTCGTGGATTGAAAGTGACCAATTTTATTATTGTTTTGTTTTGGATGATTATTCTTAGCCGTGTGGAGCAAGGAAACTTGCCCAAGGTTTCGCCCTCTGCCTGGAATTGAACCCAGGTGTCTTGCTTGCAAGGCGAGGGCTCTAACCACTGAGCTACAGGACTCCACAAATAGTATCATTACATGGATGAATTTTCTATTCCAAGATTTCTCATGTAACCTCTATGTATCTGCAGCAGGAGTGAAACCGTGTGATACAGTCAGTTGTAGCTCTCCCAGCCTCTGTTCGCCCGACTCTGCCACTGTCTCATACCACAGGCTGCCAAAACCCTCATGCTCGCATTCATAACATCCAAGCATGACTATGCAAACTCCTTGCTTATCAGCCTCCCCGACTCCTCCCTCCATAGACTGCAGATCATCCAAAACTCTGCAGCCCATGTCATCTCCCGCACCAAGCTCCGTGATCCTAACATCCCCATCCTCGCCCGACTTCACTTTTTTCCCCATCACACAGAGGATACAGTTCAAGATCCAGGTCCTCACCTTCAAAGCCCTCCATGGCCTTTCTCCCCAGCTCCAGCCTGCTTCAGGTCCTCCACCTCACCTGCCGCACCATTGGCATGTGGCCTTCTGTTACTCTGCCCCCACCCTCTGTATCTCCATCCCACAGGCCCTCCGCCTCACCCCCTCCCTTGCCTCCTTCAAGCCCATCTCAAGCCCCTCCTCTTTGACCGTGCTTTCGATCACCCTGCTTTCCACCCCCTGCCCTCCAACCTCCCCAATCCCGACCCCCAACTCGGGTCCGAAACACTGACCGTCTGGACGTCTTCCCAACCTGAAAGGCTCTATACAAATGTAATTTTGTTGTTGTTGTTAACCATACTTCTCTTGATCCCTCCACAGACCAAATCTTAAATAGTGTAGGCATAACCGGAAAAGCAGTGAGAAGCTGTGTTCGGCTTCTGATGAGGGATATATGTCATGGAAGGACTGGTATAGTAAGACTATGCTTAGAACATACCGATAATTTAACTCCGTTTTTCCAAAAGGCTTCGTATTTGCTTCCATTGGGAAAGTACAAGGTACCTTGACCATGAAACAGGCCATCTTTCATCCCTCCTTCGTATATGGTGTCTGTTGGGAGGGTATACTTACCATGTCCCTCCATCCTGAAAACAGGAAATTATTTAGCAGGAAATAGAGGGAAAGAAAAGGTGGAAAGAAGCTGATATAAAGAAAATTAGATACGACAGGTTAATAATTGTAATCATTGTTACAAGGATAAGAGTTTCAGACACATAAAATCTTACATTTGATTTAGCACTAATCCCCAACACACATCCGTGCCGTGACTCTGCTTTCCTCCACCTTTGCGACATTTGCCACCTCCGCCACTCCCTCTCCCTTTAGGCTGCCGTCCTAACCCTGATCCATGCTTTCATTACGTCCAGGCTTGACTATGCTAACTCCCTGCTCGCCAAAGTTCCTAACTCTTCCCTCCACAAAATGCAGATTATTCAAAACTCTGCAGCTCGGGTCCTCTCCTGCACAAAGCTCCATGAGCTGATCAACCTCATCCTTACCTGGCTTCATTTGCTCCCCAACCCCGAGTTCAAGATCCTCAATCTCACTTTTAAAGCCCTCCCAGTCTTGCTCCTCACTACCTCTGCAACCTACTAAAACCTTACCAATGTGTCTGCTCCCTCCATTCATTGGGAACTGGCCTGTTCCATATCCCCCGCCCCGGGCTCCTCCATATTTCCATATCCCCGACCTTCAGCCATTCTGCCCCTATCCTCTGGAACTCAATCCCAGACTCCCTTCACCTCACCCAGACATCTCTTGCCTCCTTCAAGGCCCATTTCAAGACCTTCCGCTTTGACCATTGCCTTCAGTCATCCTTCCACCTTCAACCCTTGCCCTCCACACCTCTTGACTCCAACCCCTAGCTCAGGTGCAAACCCTTCACTGATCAGCGCTTTGTGACGTCCTCCTGACAAGCTCTATATAAATGCCATTTGTTGTTGTTCTGTGTCAAAATATCTCATGTCACATGTTGAGTTACTCTGAAGTGGTGTGAAGAGGTGAATTTTCTCTCATTAAAAATGGCCTACTACAATAAAATTGGTAAATCAGTAGTAAAGAGGGCAGTGGGAACCATACCACATCACCTTTAGGTGAGGGGAAGGAGACAATTTGGGAAACAAACTTCAAGTGAAAAAGTGTATGTGTATTGCAATATAGATCAGACAATCGTGTACTCAAAGCTTGGCTTGAGTGGTTCATTCTGTCATCTTGAATCTCTCGGGTACATTGAAAGACTAGCAGCCATCTGTTCCTGTCTATGTAATCAGAATGTGTATGCGGGAATAATTCCTGATTTGCATGTAATGGGCTGAGATGCAGTTCAGTTTGTGGAAAGAGTGATTTATACAAAACCCATTCTAATTCTTAACAGAGGTCTGCAGAGACTGATAGGTATGGTCTGGTAGCAGTTCAAGAATGCATGTTAATTATTTCTACAAACAGAGAATTGTTTTCATTTTCATTGCAATAAATATGCCTGCATTTGAAGTAGCACCTTGTAAAGTCAAAACCAGTCAAAGTGCTTCAGACGATGTAGTGCCTTTGTGTAGTGACTGTTTTTAATGTAGGGAAATACCTTAGCTAATGTGTGTCAGCAATGTCCAAAAGCTGCTTTGCCCAATTAACTTTTTTGGCAGTGTTTGTTTTGGATCAGGGAATAATATAATGGGCAGAACTCTGGGAGAACACCCAAATCTTCTTTGAAATAGTGCTACCGAATCTTTAGCAAGCATTTTGAACACAAGAACAAACAGTCTTAAACTTTTGTTTAATGCCTCATCTGAAGGATGGCTTGTCTGATAGTGCATTCAGTCCAGATTATGATCTCATTTCCTCGGGTGAAGCTTGATGTCACAACCTACTAACCCAGAAATGAGAGTGCTCCAACTGACATAAACGGCCACTACTCTCAAGAAAATCAGAAGGCCATCCACCAGACTGGTTGGGATGGGGATTATATTAATAATAATCCTTGCATTTGGTTTGGTGCCTCATCACGTCGGAAGGACATCTCAAAGCAATTTGCAATTTACTGTGAGACTGTGTATTTGTAGGCAAAAGCTGCAACACAAGTGCCGACATCAATGTCCCACAAACAGGTGTGAAACAAGTGACCAATCTTATTCGGGGGACTGTGGTCCAGGACACAGGGAGAGAGAGAGAAACTCCCTTCTCTTTTCGAATAGCGCTACGGGATCTTTACCGCCCACCTGATCAGGCAGGTGGGACATCGATTTTGCGTCTCATCCGGAGGACGGCACCTTTGACAATGCGACACTTCCCACGGGAGCGTCATCTTAGGCAGTGTGATTCCAGGTCCCAAACTGGGGCGTGAAACCCACAACCGGCTGACTCACGAGGCGAGAGCGCTACCGCCGCCGCACCGGGCTGACGCGCAACTACTTGGGGAGTGGGAAGGAGAGCGGGCCAGACGGATCAAGTGACTTGTTCTCCTTTGCACTTGTACCTGATCCCTGTGGCTCTGGGTTCGCTACAAGCCTCCCCTCCCTCCCTGGCTTTTCCTCATGAGGGACAGGTGGTGTCGTTTGGGGGGGGGGAAGGGGGGGAAGAGAGGAGCGGGGAATCATTCCTGAGTCTTTCTCCCGCTCTCCGTACCTGCCATTTTTATACTCGCCGACATAGCTGCTGCCGGTGTACTCCATTGCCCGTTGGGGCCTCTCCGGGTTTCGATGCGCCTCCGCTCAGCTTTCCGCCGACAACCGCCTCACCATAGCAACGACCTATGACCTCCCATCACCCCCCACCCCTCCCGCGCGCTTAGAGGCCGTTTGTCCTTCAAACAGACACAACGATCACTATTTCGGCCCATTTTAATTTCAACCGCGAGAGCCGCGATATCTTCCCCGCGAACCAAACAAACAAACAAACCGCCCCTCCCCCCCCCCTCGCGCCTGTCATTTAAAACGAAATTCGTTCGAGCGCGAACCCTTTGCCCACGGGGTCGGACGGCCGCCGAGCGCGAGCGAAGGACTGCGCGCGCGCGCGCGACTCGTCTCGCCCGAGACGGAACCCAACGCGCTCGGCGCGGCTGCGTCGATGGACGTCTCCGGGCACCAATCAGACGCCGGAAGGCCCGCCGGCCGCCTTCAAAGTGACCAATCAGCGCGAGGAGGGCGGGGCGGGCGGGTAAGCGAGGCGCCAGCACGTTAGGTCGCGCGTGCGTGCGTGCGTGCGCGCGCGCGCAGGCGCAGTGCGCTGACCTTCTGCCGGTGCCTTTGGGCCTGAGCTTGTTGTTGTGGGGTTGTCGCCGCTTCGGCCGCGCTCGATTTTTCCGCCTCTCCCCCCCCCACCCGCCGCCGCCGCCGCCGCCATCCCTTCCCAGTGAGGCAAACCATGACGCCGACGGTGGCTGCGGCCGAGCCCGAGCTCCAGCTGCCGACCTTCCAGCAGCTGAACGTGCAGGAGGTGAACGTGACGTCGTCGGTGCTGAAGGCGGCCGCTCACCACCTGGGCTCGCAGTGCGACCGCGCCAACAAGGAGTTCATGCTGTGCCGCTGGGAGGAGAAGGACCCGCGGAAATGCCTCCAGGAAGGCAGGCAGGTCAACGAGTGCGCCCTGGACTTCTTCAGGTACCTCAGTTCCGGTCAGGCCTGGAGCTTTGGGGTGGGGGGGCTGCCCTCAACGGTGTCCATAAGGTGTCACCTTGCCCACCCCTCCCCTCCCCCACCCTGGCCTTGCCCACCCCTCCCCTACCCCACCCTGGCCTTGCCCACCCCTCCCCTCCCCCACCCTGGCCATGCCTACTTATCACGGCCCAGTTCAAGACCCTCCTCTTCGACCCCACCTTAGGTCACCCACCCTCACCCCACCCTCCCTTCCCCCCACCCACCCACCCACCCAATCCCTTCTGATCCCAACCCTCGTTTCGCCCACAAACTACATGGACCTACGGTCAATTCACTTTACAGCTGATCCCGTGAAGCGCTTTGAGACGTCTCGAAGAACTGGTAAAGCGTTACGTCAAATGCAAGGATTATCATAATAACCCGCGACTCGGGTCTAAATCCCTGACTGTCCTGCGCTTTGGGAGGTCCTCCCAATGTAAAAGACGCTATATAAATGTAATTTGTTGTGGTTGCTTGGTAGCGCTCTGGCTTCTGGCTCAGAAGGTTGTGGGTTCAACCCCACAAAGTAATAATAATAATAATAATCCTTGCATTTGATATAGCGCTCTTCACGTCGGGAGGACATCCCAAAGCACTTCACAGAACACACTGTAAAGTGTATTGACTGTATATTTGTGGGCGAACGCGGCAGCCAATTGCGCACAGCAATGTCCCACAAACAGTCGTGGATTGAAAATGACAAATTTATTATTGTTTTTGGTTTTGGAGGGACTATTATTAGGCTCTGTGTGGAGTAAGGAAACTTGCCCAAGGTTTCGCCCTCTGCCTGGAATTGAACTCAGGTCTCTCACTTGCAAAGCGAGTGCTCTAACCACTGAGCTACAGGACTCCACGTAGGGACTCAGCTCATAGTCCAAGCTAGGAGGGGGGGGGGTAGTGCTGAATTGTTGGAAATGTTGCCCGTCCAGTTAGATGTTAAACCCATGCTGTCTGCCCATTTTTTTTGAAAAAGAAAGGTCCAATGACACACAATACAATTTACACTTATACAGTGTATAGGAGGGTGTCCCAGGACTTCTCCTGGTCAACAATCCTACAGATAAATTGATTATTCACTTCATGACAGTTTATGGGACCTTGTTCTGTGGAAATCGCTTTAGCCTACACTTGACAATAATTAGCCGTGAAGCGTTTTGTGCTATTGTGACCATTCATCACATTGCAAGGATTATTATTGTATTTCTCCAGGCTGGAGTTGGCTCTGAACCGATGTGTCTGGTAAAACTAGGCAGCTCTGCAGCACCTGTCTGGCTCATCATGTATGTTTGCCTACAAAGACACTGTCACCACACAGAAACTTTGAAGTGCTTTGAGACATTTATGACATAATTCTCATTATATGAAATGTAAGAATTATTATCAGTGAGACTTGGCAGTGCAAACATGTCCTCTTCTCTGCTGGATAGGTGCTAGACGGTAGTTATTTTTTAAATAGCTGAAAATGCAGTTTTAGTTGCAAATTTTAGCAATTTTTAAAAAAAGGTTTATACTGAAATATTTGCTTAGTGCACGAAAACTGTTATGAGTAATGTCACTCAGATTGTAACAGGCACAGAAAAGTGCCTAAATGTGTATCTTCACTTGCTGACCAAATAAACATCAGTGAATTTAGTTTTAATCTGGGGTCACTCATGTTATAGGTATCAATGAGAATATCAAGCTAGGTTGGTGCTTTGCAGCTGACTGGTGCATTTATTAGTTCATTGTTAATTTCAGAAACTAAATGATCTCAATTCACTCAAGGAAACAAACCTAAAACATCAGTAGCAGATCCGTTCAGATAAGGTGCAGTGCTAAGTTGCAAAGTTTCTTCTCCTTTTATCTGTATCATTCTGTTTTAAAGTTTGTGCAAGTACTTGGCTCTTGCATACAGCTTCAGGAGCCAATGTGCTTTTGTGCCAGATTGTATGGAAAGTTACAGTTTCTTTGTAGTGAAGAAGCTGATAACGATTAGGAACAATTAGTATAATTGAGAGGTGGATCATTAAAAAGCTACATATTTTTCAAGAAACTATACAGTGTCAAAATTCTTAACTGACTTAATGTATGACACAAAACAATTCCCTTGCAACTTTTATCAAACTAGCCTTGATGCTTTTGCCAGAATTTTTGGCGCACTTATTGTTTGCCATATGGTTTTACAGTTGAATCGTTAAAATGATTTTGGCAGTTGTCGATGCGTTTAACATTTTCAGGATTTAAAAATGAAGTTGTGTATTTGTAAATAAAGTGTCTTAAACAGATTCCTATGAAACTGAGGAATGAGAATATTCTGACCTCAAGTGTCTAAGCTACATATCAGAACCTAAGAACTGCTGCTCAGGTTTCATATCATTGTATTTAAAAGACGACTTAACTTAAAGATCGGGGGAGGGAAACTTGTGTCTGAATGATTAATGGTTGTAGAGTAAAACCTATATGAGTCATTTCTACCACCTCAGCTTTTTCGGGTGTACACAATTCAGATATTTAGTGAATGCATTACAAAAATTGCATGAAAGTGTTTTGCACACATTGAATGCTGCTGACAATAGATTTTGGAGATGGATTGATCAATTGGTGATCTTCATTTAAATTGAAATCTACATTATTAATGCAACATGCCTTAAATAGTTCAACATGCAATAACACTAAGTTGTAATTGAATGTTATAAAGCGAGGTCTGTGCACTTATTGGGGTCCATCACTGCTCATTAGGTGGCATATCTGTGTTTTTGTGTGTACAACTTTTTTGGATCTTTTCCAATAATGATATAATAAAGATAAGAGGCAATGGAGGGCACTGTTGTGTCGTCATGAGATTTGTACTTTCTAATGTTTGTACTTGCAAACCCTTAAACAGGGCTGCAGTAGAGCGGTTTGTTCAGCTCTCTGAATCAGTTTCTTGTGGTCATCGTGTGTAATTTGCATTATCATTTGAGTTGTGCATTTTTTTTGTAGTTCATTTCTAAAGCTTTATAGTGGCTCATAAAATTTTGTAAAAAGCCCCTCAAAAAACTCTGCACCATGTGTAACATATTGCAATTCCCAGTCCATCTTCCCTGCAAAAATATTTGCCAAGTTTTTAATGCTGTTTGGGACAGATAAACTTTCTTGGAACTGTTTTTATGAAGAAGAACATAAAATTATGCGGTTTTGCAATTTTACTGTAAACTATTGCCTTGTGCCGTTTATTATCGTTACTGTGTTTACTGTTGAAGCACTTTGCATGATCTTTCTAAATTTAATTTATGTCATCGGGGGAGCTGAATTTCTAAAAGTACCAAATGTTTTTTCTCACATAGGAAAATAAAGAGCAACTGTGCTGAGCCTTTCACCGAATATTGGACCTGCCTTGATTATGACAACCTGCAAGAACTTCGCCGGTGCCGCAAGCAACAGGCAGTTTTTGATAACTGTGTGTTAGACAAGCTGGGCTGGGTTCGACCTGAGCTAGGAGAACTCTCCAAGGTAGAGTAGAAACCTCAAATACTGCCTGAGAACCACAGAACTGCGGAGTTGTTTCTCCTTAGAGGACTATAGCAAGCACAGAGGGAGGTTCTGTTATGATCGATGATAACTTGAGGCCTGCAATATTTCGCATCAAACTAAATCAAATAGTCTTGCTGTAGTACTCCAAATAGGCCAGTTATACCACAAAGTGTGGGTTAAACCTATATATCTTATAACTGCCATTGGCCCACTTGTACAATTTAAGCAAAACTGTTCCTGATAACTATTCACTGACGAGCATTCTATGTATGCTCTCCATCTCCTTATCTATTCTGCTGTATCATGTTTTTTTAAAAAAAATAGTGGCCTATCTGCACCAAAAATCCTGCAGGTTAACGTGGTTAAGTATGTAAGTTGAAACTTGTGAGGAATTTATCCTTCAGTTGTTCTCCGTTACGTTGGCTGACACAGTGGCTTTTTGCCAGCAGACTTCGTACACATCTTACTGCAGGCTTCTTCAGACAATTTAGCAGTCATCCAGCTGTACATATTCTGGCATTTTCAAGTACCCTCTGCCAGTATTTTCCTCCTGGGATGTGAACCCAGGTTTAATAGTTGTGAGAAAAAAAAGTTCTGTATTTATTGTGGGCTCCACGCCAAGGCTTTTTTGTTCGTCCCATTTGCTTAACGTTACTATTTAAGTTTTCATTGTAAAGATTTTCGTTATGTTTAACCTTCTGTAGACTGTACAAATGTGATTATTCCTCAGCCCCGAGAATTTTCTCCTGAAGCTAGGATACAAGTGCTTTCGTGTCACTTAGTACCTTGCACAAGTGTTGCTTCCTCATGTGCTAGCCTGGACGCTGATTGTCAACAGACTGTTCAGCTACAGCAGCCACCCAATCCTGCCATTAGACAAAGTCCACACATTTGAATCCAACAGAGGGTCAGTGCAGAGTAACTGGGAGCAGGAAAACCTGACCTTTGTTTCTTCATCGTCTCTTTTCACCCTGGCCCCCTCTCCAAAGCCCAGGGTTGTGTGTGAGCGCACGCACGTGTGTTTACACACATTAAATATTCTGTAAATGCAAAAAAAATTAAAATTAAATACTATTGCTAGTCTCAATCTAATTCAGTTATTTTGCAATATGTCTATTTCAGAATCCAGAAATACTAAAGAGTGTGAAAGATGATTTGTATACTCGGTCAGTTCCTTTCTGAGGATCTAGTGTGAAATGCTCCCACATCCTTAGCTGATGTACATATTGTAAAACAATCCTGTGTGTATCTGTTGGACGTGTGTGCGAACTTATTTTCTAGACTTCCCAAGTGGTTCATAATTAGACTTGTTTAATCTAAAACTATGTAACTAAACTTTATAAAAAAGATTGGAGAAGTAATTTTCATCTGATGTGTTGCTAACCTTCTGATAATCCACTATGGATTATTTTATAATGTGCTTATATACCCACAAATATTCAGTACTTCGAGGTGTATAGTAAATCCAACAGAAGCAATTTGGGATCATGTTTCATACAGCTAGCTATACATGGAATGTTTTATACACGTCTCTCGTTCTAAGTTTAAACTGTACAGAAAATGTATGGTAGATTTTCTAATGAATTGTGTATTTTGGAAGTTATAAAGAACATTCAGTACTCTGAAGGTTAATGCGCTGGCAATGAACCGTGTTCAAAATTACTTTGTAGTACTGCTGGAATTTTAAAAAAAACAAGTTTCCCTTCCCGTTACAGATTAGTATGTAGCTAATGGTCCATCCAAGCCTTCGTGATACTGAATGAAAAGGATAGGATGTCTGGTCTGAGAGAAGAAAAAATTTCAGCCAAAACGTAATCACAGATGCATTGACCATTGCATCCAAATGGAGGATGTTTCTAGTTCACGCTAAGTGATTGCTGTCTTTAATGGAAAGTGTGGCTTTGTACATTACGTGCTTATATAGGTAATCAGAGTAAAGAGATCATGCAAGTGAAACAGCAAAGGTTCTGGAATGCAACTCTATCGTTACAAAGGGATCCTTTTACATATTTGCAAAATGTCTCACTTGCTGCCAGCTGCTGAAATGTGCTCACGAAATAGAGCGCACAAGAACCACCGGCCCAAGTCTAGGAAGTTGCATTTTGTTATGAAGGACAGAACGAGCAGGAAATCTTCTATGAAAGTCCTGGCTAGTGGCTGCACGACTTGAGGTTCGAGCTACAGAAGGAAATGGCTATCATTCAAGGCTGAGGTTAACCAATACCGATATATAGAAATTGTGATATTGAGCTTATAAGCTATAGATTTCAAGAAAAAAAAGTGGGAGAGAAATGTGCAGCTGAGCAACAGATAAGTTTTATTTTTTTGCAAATTTTAACTGAATTGTCTCCTATCCGCACAGTGATTTCAACAGCAAATTACAATAGTTTCGGATTGAATGCAGGAATTTGATGTTTACCGATCTTTAGTACAATTCGGTCTGATAAATGTATTAACCAAGATTGGGTTGCAATAACTTTGCATTTTTTGGCGGCATGAAAAACTATTTGACTTGATTCAATCTCCAGTTAAATCAGCTGCACTGATGTGTGTCAGATGTGTAACCGTGACTTGCACAGCTTGGAGTATTTTTCTCTGTTCTGATATGCTTACGGTGTACTTCACAGGTCACAAAAGTGAAGACAGACAGGCCTGTCCCGGAGAATGTCTTCTGCTCAAGGCCAAGACCGGAGCCCAATCTACCCATTGAAGGGGACTTGAAGCCTTCCAAATATGGCAGCAAGCTCTTCTTTTGGTCCTGGTGAAGGCTGAAGACTTGGTGCTTATCCAAGAGATTGGTGAATTTAACAATGCTGACTGTGACAAAACTGTACGGATGATAAAATACCTTGTCAACTGTACCACAGATATCCTTATAAATACCTTCATGAGAAATAAAAATGTTATTTAATCTTTCTTCTTGTTGCTGAAATTGTTTTCTCTTCCCCCTCCTCCCCCAATCCCTTTCCAAATTGTACCACCTCTTGCTGAAGATAGAAATATGTACAGTGGGTTCCAGGTATGGCTGGCATGCTCTGTAGTTTTAGCTTTTGGAACAGAATTGGGTGAATGTTTCCATTCAGAAGCTTGTTGGATATAAAATGGAAACCATTCTCTGTTGATCAACTCAGTCCTCCAATTTCTAATGAATTATTTTTGCCGAATTGCCTTAAGGGACTGTTAATGTGATGCTTTGCAAAACATTTCTTCCTGTCTTAAAAAGAACAAGGCCACAGCATTCTGGTTTGAATCCCAGGTTATAATAATATTAATCCTTGCATTTGGTATAGTGCCTTATCACATCTTCAAGACGTCTCAAATCGCTTCACGGAATATACTGTAAAGTGAGTTGAACGTATATTTTGTGGGCGAAACGCAGCAAAGGTTCTCCATACCTTTGTCCTATCTTTGCTAAAGACCTTTGTCCTAGATTTGTTGGGTTACAAAATCGAGGGAGATGTTAGTTCGTTTAACCTCTGTTGGTGGATGCACAGAGAATATTACCAAATATTATTAAAAATTTATTGGTATCATTTTTTTCCTGGTTATATTGGCATTGTTACCACTATCATTTTCCATATCTATATTATTAATATTGGTGGAACCGATCAGATTACTGTTGTAGGTGTCATTAAAAGCCATTAGAAATATTAATCAAACATTTTCATTAAACAAATCTTTTGAGTTGAAAGTTTCCAAGCATTCTTGAATAATGATGCAGTGTGAGTTACATGTTACTTGCAGGTTCTGTATATGCTAAAATGCATTGAGAAGTTTACATTGTTCTGTACCTTTTGGGAGCGATCCAAATTTCAGAGCCAGGGGCATTCCTTGGGTCAGGGATCATTCTTTTTTCAAAATAATATCTGGCTCAGTAATTACCATCGTGTGCAGTATTGCTGCTTCGCTGAATGAGCCAAACTTTGTTCAGGTTACAATTTTTTTTTTTAGCCAATGCATGTAATTTCCCCAGCTAATAAAACTTAGCTACAAATCAATTTTATGATTTATTACTGAAAAATGTCAACTATTCCAAACATAACCGAATCCAGATGAAATATTTGCACAGAGCTGTGGTCGCATCGATTGATTTTAATAGCAAGAATTATTTAGAGACAAAAATATGAATCCTGTTTGGTAAAGCTTTTCTTTCATACGCCGTGCTCTAATTTTAACAGAGGGAGTTTAAATCTGACCCGGACTGGTGCGATGAGACTTGTGTTTGCCTGTAAGGGTCTTAAGTGAATTGATTCGGTGCTCAGTGGTTAGAGCACTCGCCTCATAAGCGAGAGACCTGGGTTTGATTCCCAGCAGGGCGAAACCTTGGGCAAGGTTCCTTACTCCACAAGTTTCCTTACTCCAAGTGAATGACCGAATTTTATTTATGGGATTGTTAGCAAGGATACCAGGGGAAAATCCCTTCTCTTTCCATGCGTTACAATCGCATAGATTTGTGAAAAATTCTTCAATTCGGCCTGAGTTTAGAAACCAGTTCTCTTTAAGAACCGCGGCTTCCAATTTATGGCTAAATTGAATTTCTTGCAGTTCTGTGCAATCTTAAATTTGAAGACCAAATGGTCTTGAAGGATAAATGTGGGTTGAAATGTGTGCCTGAGTTTGAGTTAAACGGTGCAAGTGGTTGTTTGCTTGGCCTCTAGAGCTCTTACTTATTTTCCCCTGGAAGTCTGGCAGAAGGAAAGGCTTTAAAAGCCTCAAGGAAAGTATTGGTGAAAGTACATATTTTTGATTTTTTAAAAATATACATATATGACAACAACTTATAATAATACTTGCATTTGATTTAGCGCCTTATCACATCTTCGAGATGTCTCAAAGCGCTTCACAGTATATACTGTAAAGTGAACTGACTATATTTTATGGATGAATATTTTGCATTTATCCGACGCCCTTCACCCCGGACGGCGTCTCAGAGTGCTGAGCGAGGAAATTTGCGGTCACAGTGTCTCCACAAAGTCAGACGGCTTGAGAGAGAGAGAGAGATCGTGCTCAGGGCAAATGGTTTCCCATTGCAGTTCTTCCAGGTGTGGTCTTTGTTGGCTGGAGGGTCAGGAAGCTGCTGACAGATAGTCCTGACCCTGGCAATGTGCAAGCGGCAGGGGGCCTACACTCAGCCCGAGGTGTGGTCACAGGGCTCGTGGCAGTCTGTGCTCTGAGGTGCACAAAGGAAGGTAGAGGTCACAGTCAGTCAGCTGTGACGCTCACAGGAAGCAGATTCTGGCAATAGAAAGAAACACAATACATCAGAAGCAAATGTAATTGTTTGTGAGACAGAGGAAGAACTTCTAGACATATCTTCCAATTCACACTTCAATTCTAAATATTAGATGTTTCGTTTCCTGTAACTATTTCAGTGGCGACAAACACAGTTTTAAAGACATAATGATAGCAATCCTTGCATTTGATATAGTGTCTGATCACGTCGGTGAGACTTCTCGAAGCGCTTCGCAGAAGATCTTGTAAAGTGGATTGACTATTTTGTGGGTGAAAAATATATGCAGAGAGGTTCTATGCAAAAATATATGTATAGAGAGGGGGTGAGATTTTCAGCGTTGCCCAATTTTGTGCCCAAGGGAGCTTTACTGTCAAGTGCAGTGACTATTTTGTAGGCGTATTCTTGCGGATGATGTCAGGATCAAAGAGGCAATGGGAATGAATCAATGATTTTATTGAATCCACATTGCCTTACAATTCAAGTGAAAATTGGAAGTGTAAAGTTGCACACACACACACCCCCACATACACACAATGTCTTATTCGATTGTAATGTTGGCGATGAAAAACTGCTTTATGCAAGCTGCCACCCACAGTATGAAAGGCCAACGACGTCCCAGAGCTCTACTTGAAACCTTCTCTTATTATCTGGGTCTGGGGAAGTGGGGAGGGGGGGTCAGGAGGCATCACACGCTACATCTCATGATATCCTTAAAGCAAGCACGTTGGCACAAACCGTAGGAATGTGTGATAGCAATGGGAACGCCTGATTATTTATATCAAGACCAGATGCTTAGAGTAACATAATATCACCTGAACTTATTGCATTCCTACTTTGAAACTCCCTTCCCACTGCCTTTTATTCCAGATGAGTATGACGTAGTCAGTGCTCCCTGACTGATTCCTTTAAACTCAAGGCAAGCTATTTGTGTATGGCTGTTGTGTATTGAAATCATCTGTGTTGTGGCACCTCGTTTGACTTACTTATGAGGTTAATTTCTTTAACTGCAACTGCGTCCGCTTTGCTTGTGCCTCGGAGAGCTGGAAATCAAATTGCAGCAAAGCTCTATACCATGTCTTTCTTCCACCCTGGAGCTCAATAACAGGGCAAGGACTGTGCACAGATGCACGCACAGGTCACTAAAACATATCGCCTCTGTGTCTATAAATCACCTCCTTTAGAATGGGCCGTTAACTTTGTTGCTTCAACAGTTATTCTTGCTAATTTTTATAGCTACTAATGAGGGCACTGTAATTAGGTGTTTTCCTGCTCAGATTAATTGCCTCTTTTTTAGGAGGGAGAATGTCTAAACGAGTTCATTGAAAAACAAACCGCAACTTGTCCAAACCCGCCACCAAAAGATTACTATTCTGTAGATGTCAACCATAACTCTTATGTGTGTGTGTGTGTGTGTTTGTCTGAGTCTACGTTGAAAGAAAACAATTTCTGAAGGAGAAGGGAGGGTATACGGGCTACTGGGAAGAAAGAAGTTTGTTATTCAAGTTAAATTATTCACTTCACTGGAGACGTGTTCAAAACATTCTTGCAAACCTTGCCTTGCCACTTACAATACATTGGTGAAGCGATTAACCTTTTCTTTCAAACTGCACCAGAAACATCTGTAAATCAGTTCTATTCGGTGCTGAATGTTAAACATTAAGAGTTCTGGGAATGTAGAGAACCATGGAAAGGAGTCTTAATTTTTCACATCATCTGGATCCATTAATATCAATGTATTATTTATTCCAAATGCTACTCATAATGGGACAATTCAAAAGATCACAAGAGAGGTTTGGATGAAGAAGGCCGTTCGTCCTATTTGATCTCATCCTTCCTGATTACCCATCTACCCCTCTTTCATTACAGCAGCAAGCTGTTTCTTGAATGAGTCCTGACCTGGACGCTAACACATCTTCCAAGCAACCGTTCCAGCTGTTGATTCCCCTCTGTGTGAAGAATTGACTTCCTGGGGTCTGTCATAAACTTGCCCTTCGCAAGCCTAAACCTCTGCCAAACTTGAAAGTTTTGTTTCAGGCTAACTTTCCTCAACACATTTATATTCTCTTTTGGGTCCTCTCTGAAACATCTCTGCTGAAGGAGGTCTGTGACTGCTTTTGCATTCTCCATTAGAATAACACAACACAGTAACCTTACTTACGGAGAGGCACAGCTCTGCTTGTGTGATACAGATGGCACGGTGGGAAGCACAGGGCTCCGAAAAACTCTTCTGAAATATCCTCTCCACTGGAAAACATTATCTATTGACTTTAACTTGATCCATCGCGGGATTTTCTTTTAAATGAAGTTACAAAGCTTGATAGTGTCGACAATCCAAGAACGAGGCAAAGCTGGATGGACTGCAAACAATCTGCAAAGGGTCTATGTGTTCTAATAATGGTTGCATGAAAATACTTTTGTTCTTAAACCTCCTTCCTCGCTTCAGTAAAGCAAACCTGGGCCAAAAGATTCTTGTTTCAGTGTTGGACATGTGGATAGAAATTAGAAGTGGTTTCTTGTAAAGAATCCTGAAGTGTATTGGTTTAGAGCGCCTGCCTCACAAGCGAGAGGACTTGGGTTTGAATCCCGGGCAGGGCAAAACGTTAGGCAAGTTTTCTTACTCCACACGCCTATGTTTACCTAGCAAGAAGTTGGATTGTTAGTGGATTGACGGATCGCTTTTCCTGAACTAATAAGCCCTTGAAAAAATAATTAGTTGATTAAAAAACTATAATAATTTGGTCGCCCAATCCACGACTGTTTGTGGGAGACACGGCTGCTCCGTTTCACCCACAATATATCCAATCAATTCACTTTACAGTTTCTTCTGTGAAACGCTTCGAGACGTCTCGAAGAAGCGATAAGGAGATATACCAAATGCATGGATTACCACACAGACTAGGACCTGTGACCTACTGATGTGCGATCGACTCCAAACCCATTCCCCCTGCTCTTACCCCTGCACCCATAGGATCTTGCAGTGCACTGGCCAGAAAGGTATAGCAAGTTAGAGAAAAACAAGTTTACGTAAAATAAAATGTCTCCACCTGCCTGGGTGAAATAAATAATTCTCAGGTTTTCCTTTGAATAGCAGATGTCCTCTATATTCGCCTAAGCAAACAGATCGCTGGGAGTTGCTTTTTTCCTTCATTTAGAATGGAATCCATGCGTTGTGCAGCGATTGTTAAGTGGCACTCACCGAATAATAAAATTTCCAATGTTTCGCTTTTCAACACACGAACATCTGTCAGTGAGTCAGTGCAGTTTCTCTGCTCAGATGCCTCTGTAACAGTAGGCACTGTCGTGTGTTGCAATTGTTGCTTTATATTTTAGAGAGAGAAAAAGAAAGAAAACCCCTATCTTGCACTTGTGGATGTGTCATCTAATGTTTCAGCTGCCCAAGCCTTGACAGAGTGGAATCAATGAGACCTGAAGTGATGGTGACACAACATGCCCAGCATCCTGACAAGGCCACACACACTTGTGCATCTCAACAGCCAGAAGGCCCTGGAATACCACCCGGCCTCAGCCTCAACGGTTATCTTAAAATAAATAAATATCGTGGAAAGTAATAATAATAATAATCCTTGCATTTGACGTAGCGCCTTATCACGTCGTCAAGATGTCTCAAAGCAATTCGCGGAATATTTTGTAAAGTGAATTGACTGAGTATTTATAAAATTCTTAAACATCACAGTTAAATTGGAAATTTTTATTCAACAAGAAGGGAAAAACAGCTTCCAAAACAAAGGCAATTCTTTTGCCTGCTTTGTTTTTAGGAGCAGTTGACTTCTTTGAGTCCAATGGCATCTGTGTGGCAACAGAGTGGAAGTTATTCTCCTTAATGAGGGGCTGGTTTTGGCAATAGAGGATCCCTCTGAAGCTTCTTCCATCGCTAACAAAAAAAGCTGGCCGCAGCCATAATGTATTCAACAGGTGGAACTCATTTTCATGAATGCATGACCTGACATCCACGCTTGGCCTGTGTTTGATATTAATCCTCAGTCATTGCAGAGAGAGATATCAAGGCTGCTATTAAGGTCTCTGTAATTACAGGGGGAAATGTTTTACATGTAAATAGCTGGGAGCTGAAGAATACACGGGGCCAATCTGAACTTGCAGCAGAGCAAATGAGACAATACGGCACCTCAGCTGAGCGTCTTTCTGAGTAATAGCGAATATCATTTAACAGCCTTTACTGTTTCACAATGTTCCCCAGTCAGGCTGGGAATAAACAGCCATCTTGCATTTGATACAGCTAAATGTCTCAAAGAATTCGTTGTCAAATGTAATGACTGTGTATTTGTAGGCAATCGTGGCAGACATTTTGCACAAAGCGAGTTCCCATAAGGAGCCATGAAGCAAGTGACCAATTTATCTGGAAGACTATTGGCCAGGGATTATTCCCTTGTCTTTTTGAATAAGATCATGGAAACTTCAGAAGTTCCATCCGAACCTCACGTTTATATTTCTTCTGAAGGTTGGCAATGCAGCTTTCTCCCTGCGGCGTCAGTCCAGACTGCGAGTCTCAAAGTCCCGACGTGAGGCTTGAACCCACAACCTTCTGCCCCTGAGGCGACAGTGCTACCAACCCAGCCAGGCACGAGGCACTGCCAGAAATTCAGTGTTGATGGAGCCAGAGAGAGTTGTATTCAGTATATGTTTGATTACTTTGGCCACAGCCACGATTCTGAATTGGTCCAGTCAGTGTCTCAGTGGCATCAATCCACAGGCAGAATATTTACATTCGCTCACCATCAACCCACGGGATATTTCACGGCAATCGATACTTTTCCGCCATTTAAATCGCTGTTTTTTTTGTGGAAAAAAAATGGCATTTCCATATAGCATACAGTTAACTCCTGATAACTCATCACACTAAGGGAAAAAGGACTCAGTGACAAGTTATCAGGAGTGGCAGATTAGGCATATGTGTTGATACATAAATAAGTGCAGAAGGGATATTGATAGCACAATGACTTATGTGGTAGTAACAAGTCAAACCAAGGTTGAGTTATCAAGAAACTTTAACACTTCCCTAACACATATTATTACTGTAATATATCTGTAATATATAATAGCTACAATATAATTTCTACCAAATCAACCGTATTTGGGGGTGGAGGGTGATCTCCATGGAATGTCTCCATCACTGAGATGGACATGAGCATCCCCTGCAGGAGGCCAATGCTCTTAACAACAACAACTTGCATTTATATAGCACCCTTCGCATTTATATAGCGTCCCAGAGTGCTTATCTTGCTTACCACGCAATCCCAGTCAGTGGGGGTCTCAGAAACGTGGTGTGTTCTAATAGGACCCCTTAATAAGAATTATTTCCATGCAGACGGTTGCTAGAATGTGGAATATTTCTTCTCTCTCCCCCTGGCTGTAACCACTGAGCTACAGGACTCCACCTGATGATAATGATCAACCTTATCTGGGGGATTATTTGCTAGGACATTGGGAGAAACTTCCTTCTCTTTTCAAGCATGGCCATGGATACTTGAACATGCACCTGAACAGGTAGGCGGGACCTGGGTTTAATACCTCACCCGAATGACGGCACTTCTGACAGCGCAGAGCTCCCCCCAGCTCTGTGTAATTAATAATAAATAATAATAATCCCTGCATTTGATATAGCCCTTTTCACATCTTCTAGACGTCTCAAAGCGTTTCACAGAATAGACTGTAAGGTAAATTGACTCTATATTTGTGGGCGAAACGCGGCAGTCAATTGCACACAGCAGCGTCCCACAAATAGTCATGGATTGAAGTGACCAATTTATTATTGTTTTTTTTCTTGAGGTATTATTATCAGGCGGTGTGGAGTAAGGAAACTTGCTCAAGATTTCGCCCTGACCGGGGGAATTGAACCCAGGTCCTCTCGCTTGCAAGGCGAGTGCTCTAACCGCTGAGCTACAGGACTCCAATTGGAGCATCAGTCTAGAATTTGAGCTCAAAGTCCTGACCTGGATCTTGAACTCACAACTTTCTGACTCAGAAGCGAGAATGCGACCAACCGAAGCCATGCTGACGGATCGTGTTGTGAGTTTATTAATAATACAGGAAGTATTGGAGACCTCTGAAAGAGGTGGTGCAGATGCTGACAGCTGGTGCGAAGGAGGGTTTCCTCAAGCTCTGACCCTCCCTGGTGTTAGCTTTGGATGGTTATCAGTCAAAGAAGAATGAGTAACTCACAACAATACTGTTTCAATTATTGGTTTGCGAAGCTCCCTCAAACACGTTTCCCACAGCAAAGCAAGAACGAGGGCAACAGTTTTGCTTGTGCCACCAACGCATCCGAGGCCATGGCCTGATCTGCTCTCCACACCCGTAAAGAGCACCAGTGGCTCACACCATGGATTTGTTAACCCTTTGTGTTCACCAAGCGCAAGAATCATAGAACCTGACAGCACAGAAGGAGGCTATTCAGCCCTTCGTGCCTGTGCCAGCTCTTTGATAGAGCTATCCAACTAGTCCCACTCCTCCCCTCTTACCCCAGAGAATTTTTTTTTCTTTTCGAGTATCTAACCAATTCCCTTTTGAAAGCTACTTGAACTGCATAACACTTGTTTTAATAGGAGCTTGCCTGCTTCTGATAAATAATAATGATTGCACTTGACACAGCACCTTATCACACTGGCGAGACACCTCAAAGCGCTTCACAGGATTCACTGTAAGGTGTAGTGACTGTATATTGTAGTAGGTGTTGGTGAACACAGCCAGTGGAATCCAGCAATGACTACGAGCCACTTAGAAGCAAAGAGGCAAGAACCTGCCAGGCCACTTCTATATCTGCTCCAGCAGCATATTTGGAGTCCTGTAGTGCAGTGGTAGTGTGCTCACCTCGCAAGCGAGAAGACTCAGGTTCGATTTCCGGGCAGAGCGAAACCTTAGACGAGTTTCCTTGCTCCACACACCTCTGTTTACCCAGCAGTGAGTAGGAACCCGGTTGTTAGTCGATTGGCGGATTCCCTTCCGGGGGATATAATCCCTTCCCCCAAAAGAAATCCGGTCACTCAGTCCTCAACTGTTGTAGGACACTACTATGTGCAATTGGCTGCCACGTTTCGCCCACAAAATACAGTCAATCCACTTTACAATATATTCTATCAAGCGCTTTGAGACAACTCAACAACGTGATATAGGCTATATCATATATAGATAAGGATTTATTATTATTATTATGATTATTATTATTATTCATGGCCACAGCCCCTTTGGGAGCCTCATTCTCCTGTTCAAATCTCGCTGGGAAGAATAGTTCTTCCCATCTGCAAACTCTGGGCACGAGTGAGCACCAGGGAGGGAACTCTTTGGCTAGCTGCCCGAGTATAGAACATAAGCCCACACAATACCCAATGTATAGTACTCGTTGCTGCTCTATACTCTGGATGGGGCCCAGTGTATTCCAGTCCATGTTTAGCTCTCTGGATCCGTTGACAGCGGCAGTTTCATACATCTGTTTTTTGTTGATACGTGCTGTTAGAATGGTTTCCACTATTTTCTCTCTTGTACTTCTCCCCTCTGAGGGAGGATGCTTGCAACGGGTCAGTCGAGTTGGCCAATGAGGGGTCCATTTTAAGCCACACGGTTCTAAATGGGACCAGTCTACGAGGGAAAAGGCAAAGCATCGCACTCAGGGAAGTGTCAGATTACTAAGGGGACAGGAACCTCACTGAATGAAGTGTTGGGAAACTTTAACAAGTCTTTAACAAGACTTTAACAAAAAATAATTTGGTCACTTCAATCCACGGCTATTTGTGGGACACCGTTGTGCACAATTAAATGCCGCGTTTCGCCTACAAAAAAACACAGTCACTACACTTTACAGTATATTCTGTGAAGCACTTTGAGACGTCTCGAAAACATGATAAGGCGCTGTATCAAATGCAAGGATTATTATATTTATTATTTATTAACAAAGCTTAATATTTCATGTCCCCAGGTCTTCATTCCACATTCCTTATGAAACTTTACACATCTTCTAAGTCTAATATCTAGATTTAAGATCAGAGGTTATAAATATAGATGGTAATTGAACCAAACACCCCTGAAGATATCATTCTTGCATTTGATTTAGCTTCCCTTAAGTCAAACATCTAAAAGCACTTCATAAGTCATTGCTGACTGTATTTGTAGGCAAACGTTGCAGTTAATTTGCGCATAGCAAGGTCTCAGAAACCATTGTGAATTAGATGAGAAATTTTTCAAAGATTGTTGGCGATTCCACCAAGAGAAACTCCCTTTTCTTTGCAAGTACCAGCATGGGAACCTTTTAGCGTCCACATGAAGAGGCAGACTGGACCTCGGTTTAACATCTCATCTGAAATATGGCGACTCCATCAATGCAATGCTCCCCCAGTGCTGCACTGGAGGGTCAGTCACCCTGGATTTTGAGCTCAAGTTCCTATGTTGTATGAGCTAAACTAGATGCAAGCATCATTTATTATTCTTTCTATTGACAATAATAATAATCCTTGCACTTGATATCGCACCTTATCACGTCGTTGAGCGCTTCGCAGCATATATTGTGAAGCAGATTGACTGTGTATTTTGTTGGTGAAACGCGGTAGCCAATCGCCGACAGCAGTGTCCCACAAACAGTCGTGGGTTGAGTGATAGATACAAATAGATAGCTAGGTAGCTAGATATCACATTTCAGGTCAGGAAACTGAATTGAAAGATATACCTGGTCGCTTTGCCATTGCTTGTGAATTGCCACATTCAAGGTTTCCTCACTCACAGATGAAAAGAGAGAGCTCCACGTCAGCTCTAGGGATAAGATCTCTATTTTATTGCCAGGCAAACAAAAACGACGAGCAGGAGGCATTGTGAACGTAATGAAAGTTTGGAAAATAAATCAGTGGAGGCTAAAATGAAATAAGTGGCGGAACAAGCAGTAACCAATTGAGGTCTTGTCCATGAGTTCACTGTCAGACAGGTTTCTTTCTACCATTCCGTTCAATGTAGTTTCATACAATACATAGCAGAGATTTTAGCATAAAGGGACATTAAAAGAATGCAGAGTTGCAGCACTCGGAGCGCACATGTCAGCAATTTTGCTGCCTTGTGTATTTTGGCCTTTAAAAAAGCATTTCAAAGCAATCGAACAGAGGAAAATCTTACCCTTCTGGCAGCTGTGTTGCCAAGCAAATTGCTTTCAGCTGATCCCCGGCGTTTCTCCCCAGCTTTTTCCTTGAAAAATGTCAACAGATGCATTTTAGCATTGTGCAAACAGTGGAAAAAGCCACCGCGGGTTCAAGATGAAAAAGCCGCTGGCTTCATTCCTCCGTCCAGGACTGCGCTCGGGATGCGAGAAAGCCTCGATTTGCATTTCGTCTGGGGGGTGGCGGGGGGGAGAGCAAGGTTCCTGGAACTGGCCAGTGCCTTGAGACATCCTCCCGACGTGAAAGGCACTGTACAAATCTAATGTGTTGTTGTTGTTGTGGTTGCTGCGCTTCCAGGCCAGGAAATATACCAATTCCCAGTCTCTGCGTAGAACTTTTCCAGTTTTTATACTGACAAAACTCCCCCACTCACTCATTCCATTGCCCCATCCAACCCACACCACCCCTTTTCCTTCTTCCCTCTCAGAGGCGCTGATTCTATACTGGGGTTTTGTGTCCAAAACTGCCCCCTCAACCCCCACCCCCCGGACACAGTGTTGCTCACTCTCTCCCTCAAATAAACTTTCACTGTGTCCCAGGGTCCAGGGGATTTTTTATAGGGAGGGAAGGGACTCCTTGTGTGTCAGCCTGGTGCAACGGTAGTGCTTTCACCTCCAAGTCAGAAGATTGTGGGTTCAAGCCCCAAATCAGGACTTGGATTCACACAGTCTGATCTGACACTCCAATGTAGTGCTGGGGGTCGGGAGGTGGGGGGGTGGGAATGGTGTTGCATTGTTAGCACATCATAGAGCACCAATTGTAATTATACGGCACCTTTCACATAGAATGAACACCCAGGAGGTGTAACAGTAAACGAGCATTGAGGGTGGGGGAGAGGGGGAGGACTGCATGTAAGACGGCTTTTGAAGAAAGAACTTTTATGATAGAAATTGACCTGTTGGGATTCAAGACTTTGAAACTTTTTGACACTGTAACCTTAAACAGAGGGGATCAAGTTGCTTGTCAGAAGTTTACAAATTTATCATTAGTAATGCAGGCATGGGATTTATTTAATGGGTCTCTGAAATTGCAATGTGCGGGTTCAGAGCCAGTGATCACCTTATATGGAAGCTCAATAGAGTTGCTATCGGTGAATCTAACAGGACGGGTAGGTAGAAAATGCTTCGCAGATGTATGTTGCGCAGTAAAGGTTACTACAGATTATATATTTTTTTACAATTTTTATTTTAAATCTTGCCAAGTCACACAGTTGCAATTAAAAGCACAAAAACTTTTGAATTAATTTTTTCACATGTGCCGCAATCGATTTTATAAATCTTTTTATCAGACCGGAGAAGGAAGGAAAAACTCTGGGGGGCGCTGGGGGTGGGGTGGGAAGAGCTCGGCTCTTGGGGAAGGTGCTTTTGCGAGATCTCAGATGACAATCAGTCTTGTGCAGTTAGCCTCACTCTTAGCTGCCACAGAAGAGTGTTTGTCCACACACGACCGTCACAGCAGTAAAGGGGACAAAATAATAATCCCTGCATTTGATATAGGGCCGTATCACGTCTCAAAGCGCTTCACAGAATACACTACAAAGTCAATTGACTGTATGTTTTGTGGGTGAAACGAGGCAGCCAATTGTGCACAGCAGTGGCCCACGGACAGTTGTGGATTGAGTGACCGATTTATGTTTTTTTAAGGGATTATTATCCCCAGAAAAGCGATCCGCCAATCAACTAACAACCGAGTTCCTACTTACTGCTGGATAAACAGAGATGTGTGGAGTAAGGAAACTTGCCTAATGTTTCGCCCTGCTGGGAATCGAACCCGGGTCCTCTCGCTCGCGAGGCGAGTGCTCTAACCAGCACACTACAGGTCTCAACGTGAAACATCTTGAACACCAGTTGTAAGCGTAGCAGCTCCCAATGTCTGTGAATCATTGTCTCTGACACTGCCAATTACTGTATGCTTCAATTCGCTCTGTGAACACTTTTTTGATCCTCAAATTTCCATCCTGCAAAATAGACTCTCCTGTTCATTGGCTGGGACAGTGACAATAACAGTGGCAATAAGACGAGCCAGTGAGGTTAATAGGAGGTGAGGCTCCTGCTAATTTATCGCTCAGTCTAACTGCAGTGCAAATACCCCGGGAAGAGTTACAATGTGCGGGAAGGAAGGCGACTTTCATCAGCATCTGATCTGAGCTGGGTTTTGCAGTCTTCAGTGTCTGCAAAATTTGCAGCCGTCGAGGTTAGAACAGAAAAGGAACAGTACGATCGATACGTGAACCATTCTCGCCTTGTTTAAGAAGTTTTATTTTGCAAGTTTAGGGAAATAGATTGACCTCATTTCAGCAGATTCTGGGAACAATCAAACTATTTGTTTTGTGTATGTGTGGGGGTGGGTGGGGGGGGGGGGGTTATTATAAGAAAAAAGAATCCAAACAGGACTTGAACTCACAGGGGAGAGAGAGGCTGTGCTCCATTGGCAGATCTTGGCCTGATTTCACAATGCATAAACGCAATAGAAGAGGACTATCGCAATAGTAGAAATCGAACGCTCTCCCACAAATACACAGTCACTACAACAACTTGCCTTTATAAAGCACCCTTCGCACGAGGCAGTGTCTCGGAGCGCTTAACAGTGGCAGAGCCTGACTAGCCGGGGGCTAGGAAGAGGTAACGTTAAGCGCGGGTTGAAGAGGAAGGTCTGTCGTGATCTAAAAGAGGGGAAGGAGGGGCCAAGACGGAGGGATTGGGGGAGAGAATTCCAAAGCTTGCACTACACTTTCCAGTGAATCCTGCGAAGCATTTCAACAACGCGATAAGGCGCTGCATCAAATATAATTTGAATGTTATTTTTATTATTCCTAAAGTGCTATCATTTGTATCCAAAAGCTGCTGGTAGTCTAGTCTACGTGTAGGCTAGTCCGGTCCAGGCTGATGCTCCAGTGCAAAGCTGGGGGGGGGGAGAATGCTCCACTGTCAAAATTGCCACACTTCTGAACGTTCTGAGACATTAAAACCAAGTCCCGTCTGCGCCTGTTAGATCGGACGTTAGATTTGACAAGATAAGGAGGTTCTCTCCCAGTGTCCTGGCCGACAATCCGCCAGATAAAATTGATCATTGACATCACGTCTGCTGCATTCGCCTTCAAAAATACACAACAACAGCAACACCAAATTACAGTTGCAATGCCTCTTTCACGTCGGGAGGACGTCCCAAGGCGCCGGACAGTCAGGGATTTGGACCTGAGCAGGGGTTTGAGATCAGGGGGTGTTGGAGGGTAGGGAGGGTAGGGGTAGGAGAGTGGCCGAATGCACAGTCAAAGTGGAGGGTCTTGAGACGTGCTTCGAAGGAGGCAAGGGAGGGAGGAGGACGAAGGGACTGTTGGGATGGAGTTCCAAAGGGTGGGAGCAGAGAAGCTGAAGGCCTGACCGCTGATGGTGGGGTGGGCCCGGCGGGGAGCATGGAGCAGGAGGAGCCTGCTGAGCTACACTTTGCAGTAAATCCCGTGAAGTGCTCTGAGATGCTTCAACGATACGTTATATCAACCGCAAGGATTATTATCGGTTAATCACGTATCATAAATTTAGAAAATCTCTCCTTGGATTGTCTCATTAAAACCCTCCGAGCATGAAGGTGTTGGCCCGTAAAATACACCGTCAGTTCACCTGTGAAGGGCTTTCAGACGTGTCAACGACGTGATAAGGCGCTACGTCAAATGCAAGGATTATTATTAGTAGTAGTAGTAATGAAAGTAAAGGGAACTGACACTGGGAGAAGGAGGAGGGAACAAAACAGGTCACGGCCCTAGGTTAAGGCAGCTTCTCAGTAAAGCAATAGCAGTCGGAGAATGCTTTGAGCTGTGGGAGAGCTCTATTAGCCAACATATTGTTGGAAGTGATCTGTAATGAGGTTTCTCGTGCCACATGTTGACATGCTCCATGATTAATGACAAACTGATTTCCCCTCCTGCTGTTACTAAAGGGCCTCCTTCCCTGGGTGAAAAGTCAGCGCACTGAAAAGTCCTTTGAGCTCTCCACTTGGCAGGTTGCGCAAAGAGAAACAGAGCGAGAGAGAGAGAGAGAGAGAGAGAGAGAAATAGCCTCGCCGACAGACAGAATCTCAAAGTACTTTAACATGACGGGAAAATTAACTTTCATTGGCGTTTACAGTCTCTCCCCTCTCTCTCTCTCTCGGGAGAAACAACTGAGCTCCCAATGTCCAACCCATTGCCCCACCGCCCCCCTGATCACACCCCACCGCCCCGCACGTTATTAAGAAACTCTGCTCCTTTGACATTCCTGGAACTTCAGTGGATTTAAGTTTCTGCATTTATTGTGTTTAACGTATAAAAATGTCAACAGCCAACGAAAAAAAGAGAGAGAAAAAGAGAGAGAGCTCCTTTCAATAACTGCAGACCTGATGTTGCATAATCTGTTTGCGGCCATGAATACGGTACTGCGGGCATGTGGCCAAAAATGCCACGTGTTGTGAAATAACTAAAGCTTCTCCCAAGACACACACCGCTGATCTTCTACATCAAACAGAAAAGAAAGCATTAAACTCGCCCCTCGCGAACCTAGAAGTCAGTAAGTCAAAGGATCGTTCTCCCCAACGCAAGGGTTTGGGTACAGTCGGGATCCAACGGGACCTAATTTGCGAGTCGGGCTAACCACGTGCAAAGAAAGGGTTACAGGTGCCTTTAATTGTGTGCTTCACAACCAATGGAGCTGTAATTCTTAGCAAACCTCAAGCGCTCTGGGAACTTACCCTGCGTGAGGGGTTCTATATAAATGCAAGTTGTTGTTGAGTCGAATAGTATGTCACGTCAACCCCANCCCCCCCACCCTCAGAAGCGCCAACATGTTCTACTTCAGGGGCGATGGGGGGGGTGTAAGGAACGCTGGCAAAAAATGGTGCACATGGGACCCTGTTATCAGGAGCTCAACAGCACCTGAGGCTGAGGCGAACAAGTGATTTATCAGCAGGATCGAGTTACTGAACCTGTGTGTGTGCAGCTGGAATAGTCTCCACTTGAGAATTTGCAATGAAAAAGTACACTGGACATAGTTATGAATAAATAGCAATAGTAACTTGGTCACTCAATTTGTGGGGCACTACTATATGCCACTGGCCTTCGCATTTCTCCCACAAAATGTACAGTCACTCCACCTCTCACGTGAAAGATAACACGTTCCACCGCCACAAATCCGAAACTATCTTGTTTAACGCTAAAAATATTTGTGTTTGATATTGCGCATTGCAGTTTGAAACAGTTCCCTGTTACACCAGACCCTCTACACCCTCCAGGCTCCTGGCGTGTTTCGTGCCACAGAGAGTTAATGAATGGAGGGGGAAACTTTCCTCGCTCCCCACGTGTTCCAGGGTACAAGGCTCCCTCGCTCGATGGATTAAAGACCTTCAAATTGCCGAGATCAGTTGAAATAAAGAAACTAATTTGTCTCCTTGCTGGACCTCAATGTGGCCAACCTTCCACCGGGCAGATGTTGAAATCCCTTCATCACTTACAGAGCAGGAGTTTCGAGAACAATCTGAGAGCAGAGATCGCTATTGATCACTGTTTCGATGTGGGTCCACATGCGTAGCGCGGGACAACACAGAGCAGAGGACACTGAAGCCTCAGAGCCGTTAAGAGACCATCACATGCAGTATGTAAACACACATACGTCCTGTTGCATTAACCCTTTCCACCTGAATGCAGCCAGAATTCAACATGGGATTGTTTTTTTCACACACTCTAAGGCCTGATGTTTCAGCTCTTAGAGCGTGTGACTGATAACGATAACATAAGGTCAAATCGATTCAGGGAAAGTCATAAACTTTCCTTAAGAAATTTGATGGGCATAAGGCACGTCTTATATATATATATATATAATAATAAGTCGTGGGATTCACAGTGATCTGTCTTGGTGTACAGAATGTCACAATCCTTGTACTTGATACAGCTCCTTTAACACCAAAAAAGGCAATTGCTGTCTCATGCAGTGTATTCCGAGACAAACACAGCAGCCACAAGCAGCAACGTCCCACGAGCAGGCACAAAGTTAAACGATCAAATTCTCCAGGAGGTTTGCTGGGGCGGAAGCTCCCTTCTCTCTTTAAACAGTGTCACCAGATCTTTTAACGTCACTTGACCGAGCCCACAGTTTAACAGCTCGTCGGAAGGACTGGCGCCTCAGCTTAGCCTGTGAGCTCGAAAGTCCTGACATTGTGCGGCACGAACCCCACAGCCGGCCTTGACACGGAGATTAGAGTGCTACGAGCTGAGCCAAACTGCAACAAAATATAACATGAAAGAGCCTGGGTTTAGTACTTGCAATGAGGATGTGGTTTGCTTATTATTTTGGATGACCTGACGAATGCTGTAGCTAATTATACGCCATAAAAGGAGGTTAACACTGCCCAGAGCAATGATTTCCTACTCAATATGCAACGCGCGGAGCAGGGAGGGAAAGGTGCGAAATTCTAGCTCGGACCAGATTTCGGTGCAGACCAGTTGGAAGCGATTGCGATGTCTTGGCCGGGGGGACGTGATTTCTCAGCGAACCTTTGTGCGTCACAGAAAAAAAACAATCTCGCTGCCCGTACACTGAGCAGCGTTTCACAAACAGCACCTGTTCTCACTTTGTTAACAAGTCAAGTCACATACTGAGCACTCATCGGCAACGCAACACAACACAGGCCGACAGGAGACTCGGGAAGGGGAAGCTGGTCTGCATCGGATCACTCCATGGTCAATTACTGATACCCCCCAACCCCCATACACACCCACGCTCACCCACCCTCACCGCGTGCACACACACATACACACACACACACACACACCCCACACACTACACACGCACACACCACACACACACACGCAGGGTAGTTTCACAGTGAAACTAGGCTATGTTTCTCCACTGACCAAGTCATCTAGAGTCATAGAATATATTACAGCACAGAAGGAGGCCATTCGGCCCATCGTGCCTGTGCTGGCTATTTGAAAGAGCTATCCACTCGTCCCACTCCCCAGCTCTGACCCCACAACCCTGCAATTTATTTTTTCTTTTCAAGTCCCTATCCGATTCCCTTTTGAAAGCTATTATCGAAGCTGTTTCCACCAGCCTTTCAGGCAGTGCATTCCAGACCGTAACAACTCTCTGGGTAAAAAAAAATTCTCCTCTTCTCCCCTCTGCCTCTTTTTGCCAATTACCTTAAATCCGTGTCCTCTAGTTACCGACCCACCCGCCAGAGGAAACACTTTCCCCCTATCTACTCCCAAACAAGCGCTAAACGAGATCAACACGTAGCAAGTCCTCAGGGACCTTCTCACAGCTGGAGAAAACTATTAATCAACAGCATCGGAGGAATAAAGCCACGAAAAGCTTAACCCAAAGGGCAATCAACGGCTGTAAAGGGCCATAATAATAATAATAATGATAACCCTTGCATTTGACATAGCGCCTTATCATGTCTTCGAGACGTCTCAAAGCGCTTCATAGAATATTATGTCAAGTGAATTGGCTAACCACTATGCTACTGGTCTCCATCTTTAACTGAATGGGCAGACAGCACCACAATTTAGCTGCCTCCTGACTCCACGGAGGCAGGAAACTTCCCACTGGAAGAGCTGGAGGGGAGGCCTAGGCTGCGAAGCTCGGTTTCTGGGTCACGGCGGAGGAGGGGTGGGGGGGGGGGGTGTTCAAAACACGCAACCTCCTGACCCAGAGGTGAGACGTGCCACCAACGTAGCTGTGTGGGAGAAGGCCACGGGGCGAGCTGGGAGGTGGGAAGGTAGAGGTTGAGGTGAACGCCAAGCGGTGTTCATGAAAGAGAATCACATTTCTGAACGTAATGATTACTTTGTCCGGGGCACGTCTCGCTGGGGCGGGGGGAGGAGGAGAGGGGAGGAGGGGAGGAGGAGGAGGAGGAGGAAAGGGGGTGAGGGGGGGGAGGAGAGGATGGGGGGGGGTTGGAAGGGAAAGGGGGAGGGGAGGGGGTGGGGGCTGTTGAAGTAACGTTGGACAATGTTAATTTCTGATTCAGGCTTGATTACAGCCACTGGTTTCCATGGCAACTGGCAGCCTCCGCGCCGTCCCAATAACTGGCAACAGATGCCGCTTTGACCTCAGCTCCTTCCTGGAAGCAATTTTTTTCTGTGTCCAAAACAAATAAGAACAAAAAAAACACTAGGAAGATTGATGTGAGGAAGCCTTTCTGCGGGGCGGGGCCGGGGGCTGATGGTGAGGGTGGGGGTGACGGGGAGAGGGTTGAGGATGGGGGTGAGGGTGAGATTGAGAGTGGGGGTGAAGGTGGGGGTGAGTGTGATGGTGAGGATGAGGGGAGGGGAGGGGGGTGAGGGTTTTGGTGAGTAGTGGGGGGGCGTAAGGTGGGGTGAGGTGGGTAATTGTGATGGTGAGGGTGAGCTGGTGGTGAGGGTGGTGGGGGTGAGAGTGAGGGTGATGGTGAGGGGGTGGTGAGGGTGGTGGTGAGGGTGGGGTTAAAGGGGTAAGGGGGAGAGGGTGTCAAGTCCATTCGTGTGGAGAACGTTACTCCAGGAAAAAAATAAGTCATGTGTTTAGCTTTCAGGAACTGTCTGGTCTCATTGTCCTGACGTGTTTAACTAGACCTTAAGTGCACCGCAAATTTATTTTTAATGCAATGCAGTGCCCTGGTCATTATTACAAATTTTTCCATGGATGTCAGGCCCCAGCTCTCCCTGACCACCTAGTGATTGTATCTAATGTAGCTCGGTGCCTGGATCTGATTACTGGCTGCGGTTTCCTCATCTCCAGCTCACGCCGGTCGATCAACTCCTGAAAGTCCATGTCAACACCAAGCCCTTAGCTGGTGCGTCTTAGCTGAGGTCCCACTGAGGGCAGCTCGTTTGGTCAGGGCAAGGCAGAAGGCTGCTGCGTGTGGCACACGTCAGGTTTGGAGCAGTACAGCAGAATGACCTCCTTGTTCCCACCTTCCCCATCTTCAGTTTGCTCCTTCCCCCCATCCTCCCCCCCCCCCCCCCCCCCAGCTCAGCATCTGCTCCACCACTGTCCAGTGCTCTGGGGCGCTATCCTGCGAGAGGGGCGCAGTGTAAATGCTAGTTGTTCTTGTTCTTGTTGATTAGAACAGATGGACCTGGTGGGAGATGAAGGAGGGCACCAGTACAGGCACAACAGTCTCAAGTGACCTTCTTCCAAATCTTCCTAAGCAGTGTGATTCAGTGCTTTGTGCACCAATACCACTGCCTTTCTCAACACTGAAAGTCCGAGCCAGAGTCAAGTGCCCACAAGAGCGGTTTAGATGAAGCAGTCCCAATGGGCTGTTCGGAGGAGCTTAGTGATTAAAGCACTCGCCTCGCAAGTATGAGGACCTGGGTTCGATTCCCGGCCGGGGCAAAACTTTGGGCTAGTTTCCTTAGCAGTAGCAGTAAGTAGGAACCCGGTTGTTAGTTGATTGACAGAATGCTTTCCAGGGGTAATAATCCCTTCAAAAAAAACAAATAATAATTTGGTCATTCAATCCACGACTGTTTGTGGGACGCTGCTGTGTGCAATTGGCTGCCGTGTTTCGTCCACAAAATACACAGTCAATTCACTTTACAATATATTCTATGAAGCGCTTTGAGAAGTCTCAACAGTGTGCTGAGGCGCTCTATCAAATGCAAGGATTATTATTATTATTATTATAAGATCCCAAAGCCAGCATTGGAAGAAAGACAAGGGGACTGTGTCTCCGGTTAAATTGGCCTCCCATTTCGTAGTTCGTTTGCCAGAAGTGTGGCAAATGAAGACACAATGCGAAGAATAAAATGCCGATATTTTCAAAAACAAACCCAAAACACCTTAAAAATAATCCTCCTCTTATTTCGGTCTCAGGAACTGCTTGCTGATAGAAACTGTGACAATGCTCTTAACATTCAACCATAAATCATTTTCTGAAGCATCATAACCCCAATATATTCATCCCCAGTAAAAGCTCTGTAAAATCCCCGTTCCCCACACTACAGAATTCAAGATCAGAATTCTGGCGAAACCAAAAATCTTAAATTCAGTTCTGAAACTGCTTCTTTACCAGTTCTTAGAAACTTTGCCCGAAATTAAGGAGTTTTCAAAAAATCCTGCGACACCTTAGATGGCGAGACAATGTTCCTAAGGCTGAGAACAGGAGAAACTTTCAGGCCTCTGACAATAATAATAATAATAATAATCCTTGCATTTGATATAGCGCTCTTCACGTCGGGAGGACGTCCCAAAGCGCTTCACAGAACACACTGTAAAGTGAATTGACTGTATATTTGTGGGCGAACGCGGCAGCCAATTGCGCACAGCAATGTCCCACAAACAGTCGTAGATTGAAAATGACCAATTTATTGTTGTTTTTGGAGGGATTATTATTAGGCTCTGTGTGGAGTAAGGAAACTTGCCCAAGGTTTCGCCCTCTGCCTGGAATTGAACTCAATGCATTATCACCCCAGCACTCAAACTCCAGGGTCTGCCTAGACTAAAGGCTTAGTGGAGTCCTGTAGCTCAACTATTAGAGCTCTCGCCTCGCAAGCAACAGGACCTGGGTTTGATTCCCAAGCAGGACAAAACGTTAGGCAAGTTTCCTTACTCCACACGGCTCTGCTTACCTAGCAGTCAGTAGGAACCCGGCTGTTAGACGATCGGCAGATCGCTTTTCCGGGAGTAAGAATCCCTAATAAAATTTATTAGTAATAAAAAAAACATTTGTCACTCACCTATAACTGCTTGTGGGACGCTGCTGTGTGCAATTGGCTGCCGTGTTTTGCCCACAAAATATACAGTCAATTCACTTTACAGCATATCCTGTGAAGCGCTTTGAGAGGTCGCAATGACGAGATACGGCACTATATCAAATGCACGGATTATTATTATTATTACAGCATATCCTGTGAAGCGCTTTGAGTCGTCTCAATGAGGTGATAAGGCGCTATATCAAATGCAAGGATTATTATTATCATTATAAGCTTGAACCCACAAACCTCTGACTGACGGAGAGACAAGAGTGCTATCAACCGCTGAGCCAACCTCTTGGAGGCCGATGTTTTTTTTTGTTGCGCAATTGTAAGATGATTTGTGCGGTTGAGATGTGCATCGGTCTCTGGTTTGTTTTAATTGGAGTTGTATGTGCGGGTCACTTTGTGGCAGGGCTTTGTGAGCCAGTAAGGTTTGTATCTGTCAACAGCAGGAATATCAGCAATCCCCCGAATACACAATCTCTGGTGATTTGCTTTACGTGCTGTCTGCATCTGCACGTCACACCAGCCTCCCTGACCCCCGAGTTAAAAAGTACTGTGGTTTCGGGATTTCCACACTCCTCCTTCCCCCTTCCACCCCCCCACTCCCTGCCCCACATGTACAGCCTCATACAAGGACTCCGTGTTTTGGAATTTAGACTATTCCTCTGTTGGAAAGTTCAGAACAGTTCAGCATAAAGCGGTTTAAGACTCTTCCTGCAGCAACTTTTCCCACACTGTTAGTTCATTGAACACTTTGCCACTGTTATTGAGTCAAACCCCCTAATAAAATTGGTCACTCATTTCATGGCTGTTAGCGAGACATTGCGGTGCGCAACTGGCTGCCGTGTTTCGCCCATAAAATTTAGTCACTTTACACACTTTGCAGTATATCCTGTGAAGCGCTTTGAGAATGTCTCAACGACGTGATTGAGGCGCTATATCAAATGCACGCCCCAAAACTGGAACACTCTCCCTCAATCCCTCCGCCTCTCCCTCAATCCCTCCGCCTCCCTCAATCCTCTCCCCTTTTTCAAGTCCCGCCTGAAGACTCTCCTGTTCAACCGTGCTTACAGCCACTCATTGTCGGCCAGGACACCGGGAGAGAGAAGTTCCCTCCTTTGTTTCAAAATAGTGCCATGGGATGTTTGACGTCCACCTGAACAGGCAGACAGGAAACCTCATCCAAAGGACAGCACCTCCGACAATAATAAGTATAATAATCCTTGCATTCGATACAGCGCCTTATGACGTCTTCGAGACATCTCAGTGCACTTCACAGAATGTACTGTAAAGTGAAATGGCTGTATATTTTATGGTCCCTCAGCACTGCATTGGAGCATCAGCCTGACTATGAGTACAAAGTTCCCAACACAGGATTGAACCCACAACCTTCTGACTCAGTGGCGAGAGAGACTGAGAGAAGGAGATCAGCTGATACATTGACCACATAACGATCTCCATTCCATGTTAAATTTGTTATGCTTCAATGTTAATATCAGCAGAGTGTCGTGACTGAATGAAAGCCTTGTTACCAGTTAATGATGGGCTTGGCGGAGGATTCAGATGTTTGAGCTTTCTAATTACATTGAACTGTAGTCCCTTGCCCTTAATTCACTCAGTCACTCCCACGACAGAACGGGCAATGTTCCCTGTTTGTTTCTATCTGTGACAGCTGATCAAAACTTTACATCTGCCAAACCATTGCTGTGGTTAGTTGGATCCAACTGTCATGTTCACAAGCCTCTTCTCTTTCTCTCTCTCTCTGTCTCTCCAGTTGCACATCACACTAAATCAAGCCATAAGAGCTATCAAGTTCGCCAATTATTGCTGTTGAACGTTGCTCAGTGTAGCAAGATAGCTCCTAGGTCCTATTCATTGCCTCAGTTCCTGTCTCCCATCGGGTCAATTTAAAGGGACACAAAAAGCCAATGATCCCGAAAGCTCAAATGTTCCCCTAGCGCTGTACTCTTTACTGATCGTGGAGAGGGGGAGGAGAATCTCCCTTAGCTTTAGAACTTCATAGGGTTATATCTATGTCCCCCCTCATTCTGTGGGCAGCTGTAACAATGCACATTGTGATGAGAAGCATGTTATCCATCCATCCATCCATTATCCATCCATCTATCTAATCTCCCTTTTACCTTTCATCTTTTAATTCCACATTCTCACACACCAAACCACAAATAATAATAATAATAATAATCCTTGCATTTGATACAGCGCAGTAGGTGGTTGAGATGTCTGAAAGCGCTTCACAGAATATACTGTAGTGTGACTGTATATTTTGTGGGTGTAAGGCGGCAGCAAATTGCACACAGCAGCGTCCCACAAACAGTCGTGGATTGAGTGACCACATTTTTTTTGGAGGGATTATTACCCCCGGAAAGCGATCCGCCAATCGATTAATCTGCCTACTTACTGCTGGGTAAACAGAGGCACGTGGAGTAAGGAAACTTGCATAAGGTTTCTTCCCGCCCTGGAATCGAACCCCGGGTCTTCTGGCTTGCGATTCGAGTGCGATAACCACTAAGATACAGGACTCCACGTTTTCAATCTCCAAGGCCTTTGATGGGTTAACGTGACAGAACATTTGACCTGTTGCGAAAGACACCTATGTCTCGGGGGACCAGTTACATACGGACATTTCCATTCTGCCTTCCTTTGAAAACAACTGGGTTAAACACCTTGTGACAGCGGGAAGAAAACGAAGGGGCCAGAGCAAGATTTATTGCAAGGAAAACACTTTCGCCTCTGAAGTCTGACAGTTTAAGTATAACAATGGAGGAGTCACACGGTGTGAACGGTCTCTATGACAAAAAAGATTTTTTTTATTGATCCTCTCTATTTCCGTCTGTTAACTCCCTTCCTGTTAAGAGCTGAGATATTATTTCCCTGAAAGATCACGGAGGGCGTGCAATCAGCAGGAATAAGAAGGGGCTAACTGTATCCTGGCTGCAAATATAGTCGCGGAGAAGGCTTGACATCTCCGAGATTTACGGCTCCGATCAGCAAAAACAATGGCTTTGCCGTTCGGCAGCTTTGGTTCTTCTCCACTGTCAAAATGCAGCAGTTCTACATAACCCAAAAACGAGGGGCAACCAGACCTTAAATTCCATCCAGTCTTAGCCTGCGAGACCATTTGGGTCTTAAAAATGTTGAGATTGGTTGTGTGTGCGTGTGTGTGTGTGTGTGTGAGTGCGTGCGTGTGTGTGTGTGTGGCGAGGGAGAGGAGGGCGAGGATTGTGGAATATACTTTAATTCAACCTGCATTTGTAAACTGAATTTTTCATTCTAAGAACCGTTTCCAATTTAATACAATACAATACAAAATGACATGTGTAAAGCACCTTTCACGTCAGGCGGATGTCTCAAGGCGCTGGGTAGTCAAGGGTTTGGACCCGAGATTTAGAGCGGGTTGAAGAATTTTCCCACAATTTTACCAATCGACACAGACCATGGTTTTTATGAGAACCACTGAGAGCAAACCCACCTGAGGTGTTCTTAAAAGCCTTTCGTTGTTTATTTTACAGACAGTAAACTCCTGATAACTCGTCACTCCGAGTGGAAAGGGCTCAATGACAAGGTATCAGGAGCGGCGAGTTAGGTGTGTGTATAAACACATAAATAAATGCGACGAGATATTGACAGCGCAATGACTTACGTGGCAGTGACAAGTTAAGCCTGGGTCGAGTTATCAGGAGTTCACTGTGTATAAAAAATAGGGTGAATTCAGGAGGAAGATCTTTTTGCCGTCTTTCAGCATCAAACTCTCCCAGGTTGGGTTAGCAACAAATTCTATTTACACAGCACCCTTGATGGCTGTACCAAGGTGCTGGACAATGAGGGTTTTGCACCCGATCGGAGAGAGGTGGTGGGCAAGGCTGGGGGGTGGGGTGGGGGAGAGGGGAGTGGGGTGTAAGAGGGATGACTGAAGGCACGGCCGAAAAGGAAGATATTGAGATGGGAGCAACGCGCGTTTAGCTCTAGGGTAAAGCTTCCGCTGCTCTTCCCAACCGGGTGATGTAATGCAGGGCTGTGTCGAAGAGGCAGCACCAGTTTCCATTTCCACGCAAAGCCGTTGGGACCGCCTCTGAGGACAGAGAGAGAGAAGCTGCCAATTCCTGACAATTAGCAATGAATTATAGGCAGCCTTGTCCTGTGGACTTGCACTTTTAATTTAGGATGCTCTCATCCAGCAGAAAGAAAAGCGACTTTGATCCAACCATTTTTGGCTGGATTCTAAGCCGAGTCCCAGGGGCAAAACGTATGCCTTCTTGGTTCTGGTTGTGTAATGCCTTATTATTCCTACTCATAAACCCTAAGTATTTTAGACAACAAACTGTTGGGTAGTCCTTATTAATGATGATAATAACAGTTGCATTTGATACAGCGCCTTATCACGTCGTTGAGACATCTCAAAGCGCTTCACAGAATATACTGTAAGGTGAATTGACTGTGTATTTAGTGGGTGAAACGCGGCAGCCAATTGCGCACAACAGCGTCCCACAAACAGTCGTGGATTGAGTGACCAATTTATTACTGTTTTGTTCTTTTTTCTTGAGGGATTATTATCGGGCGTGTGGAGTAAGGAAACTTGCCCAAGATTTTGCCCTAACCTGACGGGAATCGAACTCGGGTCTCTCGTTTTTGAGTGCTCTAACCACTGAGCTACAGGCCTCCAGTTGGCCTGAAATTCTACCTAGTCTTAGCCTGTGAGACCATTTGGGCTTAAAACTTAAGAAGGCGGAGGATTGTGAAAAATTCTGAAGACAAAGAATTTTTCTCTGTGTTCTGGTCCACAACCACCCCAGATTGATCGATCGATTGATGAATCAATCAATCAATCAATCAATCAACCAATTAGTCAGTCAGTCAATAAATCAACCATTTCATTGCTGTTTGTGCACACGTTGGCTGCTGCATTTAGCTACAAATACACAGTCATTTTTCCCTGTGAAGCACTTTAAAGCATTTCAATGTTTTGTTTGAAACTGAAATGAAATGTTCCGACCTCTGATTGAGTCCCAGTTAATGCACGGCGCACGGATTGCATTGGCTGGAATGAGTTTAGTGCTTAGTGAGATGATTGACATGTTTGAGAGTCCAGAAATCTAAAAGTAATTATGAGCTGTGCACTAATGAATGGAGGCTTGATTGCAGCAGCGACTCACACAGATTGCTGTACTTCGCTCATTGTTCCCAGAAAGACTGGGTGTTAATATCATGTCACCTTCTTTTCTCTCACAAAGATCAGGTTTTTTTTCACAAACGGTGAACTTGAGAGACGGTAGCAGACTTTTCGCGAACAGGAAACATCCTCCATTGCACTAAATAATGATTTGATACAGCTCCTTACCACACCATCAAAACCTCTCTAGGCCAGGACATTGGGAGAAATTCCCTTCTCATTTCAAATAGCAGCGTGAGATCTTTAATGGCCACCGGAAGAGGCACAGACTCGTCTAAATCACCCGAAGGACGGCATCTCCGACAATATTTCAGTGGAGTCCTGTAGCTCAGTTAGAGCACTCGCTTTGCAAGTGAGAGACCTGAGTTCAATCCCAGGCAGAGGGCGAAACCTTGGGCAAGTTTCCTTACTCCACACAGAGCCTAATAATAATCCCTCCAAAACCAAAAACAATAATAAATTGGTCATTTTCAATCTACGACTGTTTGTGGGACATTGCTGTGCGCAATTGGCTGCCGCGTTTGCCCACAAATATACAGTCAATTCACTTTACAGTGTGTTCTGTGAAGCGCTTTGGGACGTCCTCCCGACGTGAAAAGCACTATATCAAATGCAAGGATTATTATTATTATTATTATTAATATGTGGAGCCTTGTGGCTCAGTGGTTAGAGCACTCGCCTCGCAAGCAAGAGACCTGGGTTTGATTCCCGGTCAGGGTGAAATGCCGGGCAAGTTTCCTTACTCCACACACACGCCTCTGTTTACCACGCAGTCAGTAGGAACCCGGTTAGTCGATTGGCGGATCGATTTTACAGGGGTAATAATTTGTTAAAAAAAAGCTATAATAATAATTTGGTCACGTTAATCCACGGCTGTTTGTGGGACACTGCTGTGCACAATTGGCTTCTGCGTTTCGCCCACAAAATATACAGTCACTGCACTTTACAGTCTATTCTGTGAAACGCTTTGAGACGTCTCGAAGACGTGATAAGGCGCTGTATCAAAATGCAAGGATTATTATTATTATTATTATTGATACAGCATGCACCCCAACACTGCACTGAAGAGTCAGCTTAGACTGTGAGGTTAAAGTCCCGACATGGGGGGAGAGGGCTTGAACCCACAACCTTCTAACTCAGCCAGACTGAGGTGCCTTTACAAGTGGACACGGTTACAATTTATCACTGCTCACACCGTTAGGATCCCAGCAATTTGTTGCAAAATTTTGAGAAATTCTCTTGAAATGCAATTTGGAAACGGATCAAGCGATATGCGCGAAGGTTCGGCCGGTCGGGGGCCTCGAGCAAAACGTCTTCCCTCGCGTCTGTTCACACCTGCGCCTTTTACGGAGCCATTATTGTAACTTCACACGCGTGTGGGGCCTCAAGAGTCTCACACGTGCAAGCGCGAAGCATTTTGCCGCGACTTTAAGTGAACCCCGGTCCCAGCGTGGAGCGGTTTGAAACAGACGGACCCAGTCAATTCACTTTACAGTCGACGCTGCTGTGAATATCCTCGGAGACGTCTTGACGACGTGATAAGGCGTTTATATCAAATGCAAGGATTGTTATATTATTATTAATCGGAAAATTGAATGCTGGAAGGTAGGCTTCAGTCAGTCAGTGTAATAATAATCCCATTTATCCCTGTAATCGGAGGCAGTGTGATTTGGGGGCTATCCTCTTTGCCATGCACTTAAATCCCCTCATTATTTTCATCCGTACCAATAACAATAATAATGAAAAAAATTATTGGTGCGACCTTTAATGTCCCGCCACTAGTTGTACCTCACCATAAAATGTGTGGTCCTGGTTCAGTCGCGAGCACTCTCCCCTCTCCCCTGCTGAGTCAGGAGATTGTGGGTTCAAGCCCTGAGTCACTACATGTGAACAGCAATTTACTGTGCAATAAGTAATAAGTAACAATAATAATAAATAAGTGGTAAGCGCTCTGGGACGCTACCCCGTGTGAAGGGCAAAATATAAATGCAAGTTGATGTTGTGCAGTCTTTTGAGACGTGTGAATGTTATAGGCGCAGTATGTATATAAATATATACACACACACACAGTACATCAAATATAATTTCTTTATTCTTCCATACAACGTAATCACCTGAATCAGAGGAACGGCACCGATTGGAATGAGGGCAAATCTATGATCATTAAACCGGCCTAATTTTGTTTCACTCACAAACTATACAGTCAATTCACTTTTCGGTATATTCTGTGAAGCACTTTGAGACGTCTAGAAGACGTGACGAGGCACTGTGTCAAATGCAAGGATTATTATTAAGGAATAAAATTCATTTAAGCAAATAGCAAGAGATCTAATTCACAAGCCAGTATTTTTCTAAACCAAGCCCGTGCTTGGTTAAATGCAACGCCCGGTCTCCTTTACAGAGCTGTTTTAACCTCTTAACCTGGAAAAAAACAGACACCGGCTTCAACAGAGCTGTTTTCCTCTTGAGCGATTTTGTGCGGTTAATGCCAGTGCAGCAGCGCTCCCTTTAGCTAAATCTGGGAACTACAAGTGACATTTGCTTTCAAAAGTTAATTTACAAAGAGCAATGATGATAATAATAATAATCCTTGCATTTCATATAGGGCCTTATCAAATCATCCAGGCATATCAAAGCATTTCACGGGATTTACAGTAAGGTGTACTAGCTGTGTATTTTGGAGTCCTGTGGTTCAGTGGTTAGAGCACTCGCCTTGCAAGCGAGAGACGTGGGTTCAATTCCAGGCAGAGGGCGAAACCTTGGGCAAGTTTCCTTGCTCCACACGCTTAATAATAATCCCTCCAAAAAATAAAACAATAATAAATTGGTCACTTTTAATCCACAACTGTTTGTGGGGACGCTGCTGTGCGCAATTGGCTGCCGCGTTTCGCCCACAAATAGAAGGTCAATTCACTTTACAGTCCATCCTGTGAAGCGCTTTGAGATGTCGAGAAGACGCGAAAAGCGCTGTATCAAATCCAAGGATTATTATGTTATTATTATTTTGTAGGTGATCTTAGAGCGGTGTCCCACAGACAGCAGTGAAGTGAACGATCAATTATATCTGAGGGATTGTTGGACAGGAGGCCAGTAAACTGGAAGAGGAAGAAAAAATAAATCCTTGAGTCGGAATGCACATACATAGAGACCGCTACTAATGTGTGTTTTGTACCCTGTGACCTCCTCACCACACACAGATTTGTACAGTATTCCTGATTCTCATTCTGTACCTCATTCCTGATTCAATGCTAGTCCACATAATCTCCTCAGAGCCTTTTTTTTCTCCTGGGTACAAAATTATTTAGTACTGAGGGCCTATCAAGCACTGATCTGCAATGCGAGGCATCTTTCCATTGGGTGTTTATAATGAGATTTCCCTTATTCTAAACCCGTGAGAAACAGATTGGTCACTCAATCCCCAACAGTTTGTGTGCGCAATTGGCTGCCGCGTTTTGCCCACAAAATATACAGTCAATTCACTTTACAATATATTCTGTGAAGCGCTTGGAGTTGTCTCGGAAAACGTGATAAGGTGCTATAGCAAATGCAAGGATTATTATTATTATTATTATTGACAGATTGTCAATGATTGTGATCAGTGGATATGAGGTTATAGTGTGTAATACGAGGTTAGGCCACGAGGCGGGAGTGCTGGGTCAGAGTAAAGAGAGCAGAGGAGAGAAGCGTCTATCAATGCTGTAATGGTATTTAGCAATTTTCACATATGAAGGACAGCACCTCTGTCGAAGCAGCGCACACCCCTGCACTCTATTGGAATGTCAGCCGAGACTGAATTCAAAGTCCTGACGCGGGATTTGAACCTACGACCTTCTTACTCAGAGGTGAGAGAGCTCCCGACTGGACCAGGCTGATTTTTGGGGGGTCAACCGGGTGTCCGACACGCACGGATGGAAACCCATCACCGTTGCTTAAGAGTATCCACACCAAACTGAGAATTCCATGCATCTCAGCTACACATGGAAATTCCAGAGATAACTTGTTCAAATGGAATGCGCTCTATCTCTCTCTCTCTCTCTCTCCCCCTGGAGGGACACATCCCGCTTACCTAATTCCAGAAAGTATTAGGCGCAGGTTGGCAGGAGCCAAGGCTTGGGGACCCCAGAGTGGGTGTTGGGGTAACTGCTGGAGCCCAACCGCATAGCTTGCCATTGATAGCGCTGTATGGCAAGCTTTCCCGTTGCGTGTCCAGCGAGGAACACCCTACTCTACCCGTGGGGGCTTTGGCTTGCCGGATTAACAGGAGGATGATCGGGAGGATTCCTTGCCCTCGCCCAGTAACTGCTCTGCCTTTCCAAGTCCTGCCGATGAGCCGGGTAGTGGAAGGACAGCCACAAGGCTGTTCAAAGCGGTAGCAATTCATATCCAACAGGTTGACATCTGTTGTCTCAATGGAAATTCACCGGAGGTTCAGGAAGAGATCTTGGTGGGAATTAGCAGAAATCTATGATTTAATTTTTAAATCCATACCTAAAGGAAGGATTTATCTCAAAAGAAGATTAAAACATGTAAAGACAACCACAAAGAACTTGGTGGGTGGTATGGGGTGGGGGGGGCGGCCAAGTGAACATTTGAATGTCGTTAATCTGTGCTGAACACTGACAACATGTCAGATTTTAATTAGTGTGCCAAATTATACCCGTTGGCACCCACTCCTTGGACTTGTTACATTCTTCTGATCTAATCTTCCAGTTTGGGTATTTAACTCCTCATTCCTTCAGAGTGAGTGGAGGAAAGAGAGGCGGAGGAGGAGGAGGACGAGAGAGGAAGAGAGGAAGGTAGGGTAGAGAGGGAAGAAAGATTATCGTGAACATTTTGTTCTGTACGTTCTGTGTCGTTGTATAACATGAAGTTCTTTCTATCATCCCGCAATCCTCAACAAACACTGCTCTGCCTGGCACATCTCCAAAACCTTTAGCAGGTTTAGGGAACATGAAGGATCCCCAAGAGAGATTTAGATGAAGTAAATCGTACAGCGCATGGATCTCAACCTTCCACACGTCCCTCTCCCTGCTTTCATCTCCCAAACACCATCAAGTTTAGTTCTGATATTCAATTGCATCTTCCACCCATGAAGTGTCTACGCTCCTCTGGTTTACTCTCCGTTCTTCGCTAATTAAAGCGCAGCCCTATAATCCCCAAGACGATCAGAGTTGAACGCAGAGTCACCTGCATAATAAATATAAATCCTTCTAGTAACTAACCGGGGAATACAAACAAAGCTGCTGTTAAAGAAAAGTTCACCAAATCATAATCGTGCTAATATATTTCAACATAGTTCTCAGGCCAGACTAGCCCTTCAATATAGCGGCAGGGAGGAGTTGGGGGTTCTGCATTGACAGAGTAAGATTGCAGGGCCTGTCTGGATGGTAGACAACAACAACAACAACGTAGCGCCTTTTATGCCGGACGACGCTGAGCCACGGGGAAAGGGGAGGTGACCGTTGGCACGGTCTAAGAGGAACCTTGAAATTGGGGAGAAGGGGGGGAGCAGGGCAAAGGGATTGAGGGTGAGAGTTCCACAGCTTCAGGGCGTGGCGCCTGGAGTTTGACGAGGGCTGGGGTAATGGAGGAACGGAGTTTAGTGCGGGTGAGAATGCAGGCGGCAGAGTTTTGAATGAGTTGAATTTTGTGAATAGTGGAGCAGAGGAGACCAGCGAGAGGGGGGTGTTTGAGAAGTAGGACAGTAGGGCCCGTCACACCATTTGGAAAGAGAAGGGTATTTCTCTCAATGTCCTGGCCAACAGTCCCCCAGATGAAATTGGCCACATGCTCCGTTGGTGCACAAAATGACTGTCAAATTCTGTCCGAAATACTTGAGTGGGTCTCTCCATCGCTAGGGATCTGGATGTGTTGCTCTGCGTGCAAAATAGACAGTCACTGAGTTTTACAGTGAAGAGTGAACCTGTGAAGAGCTTTGAGACATCTCGACGATGCGATAAAGCACTACACCAAATGCAAGGATTATTATTACTATTTTTATCGATGAGGACACGGGGCGTGTGACTCAGGCTTTACTGTGAACATCACTGATCAGAGCCACCTGATCCTCACCAGCAAACATCTTGTGGTCCTGGCAGAGTGACCAGGGAATCCTCTCTGCCTCCAGAGTCAAAAGTGAGAAGGACACCTACCCAGGTATTGGCACCGCTTAATAATAATCCTTGCATTTGATACAGCGCCTTATCACGTCTTCAAGACGTCTCAAAGCGCTTCACAGAATATACTGTAGATCTGAATTGACTGTATGATTTGTAGGTGAAACTTGACAGCCAATTGCACACACCAGTGTCCCACAAAGATTTGAGGATTGAGTGACCAAATTATTATAATTTTTTTAAGGGGTTCTTACCCCCCAGAAAAGCGATCCGCCAATTAACTAACAACCAGGTTCCTACTCACTTTTAGGTAAACAGAGGCGTGTGGAGTAAAGAAACTTGCCCGACGTTTCATCCTGCTTCCAGGGTTCTCAATTTATCGAGGCAGTTTGCCTCTAAACAGAAGTAATAGGTCAAATGCCTTGCGGTTTCATACCTGGAGGTAACTAAACCGAAAACGTTGGATCAGTTGTCTTTTACCCTTGCCCAATATTCAAACAATGATAGCATTAATCCTTGCAATAATCATGCCAGGAGGGTATCTCAAAGCACTTCACCACATTGACTGGAAAGTGTAGTGATTGTGTACTTGTGGGCGAAACACAACAGCTGATTTGCACAGATCATCCCACAACTTTCATCCAGTGGGGGGGGGGGTTGTTGTTGGCCAAGACACTGGGAGAGAGAAACTCCCTTTGCTTTCCAAATAGTGACATTGAAACGTCAGCCTGGACCGGTCTTACAATCTGAGAATAACCAAAAGGCGAAATGCTTCAGATGCTGGAAATCTGAAATAAAAACAGGAGTCGCTGGGAACACTCAGCAGGTCAGACAGCATCTATGGAGAGAGGAAAGTGAGTCAACGTTTCGGGTCAGTGACCTTTGGTCGGAAGCTTTCTGAACTTTCTGCCTCTCTCCATAGATGCTGCCTGACCTGCTGAGTGTTCCTAGCGATTTCTGTTTTTATTTCTTAAAATGTGAGATCGTGCAGGTTAACGGCATATTGTTAAATTCAGAATTTCGGTAAAACGATTGAATAATCTACAGCTAAAACTGCAGGGAGTTTCAAGCCCAGGAAGTGGGACCAGACACGGCAAATTGCGCTCTATCTTCACCACTGCTGCTGTGTGCAAAATATCTATTGAGTTTGCCTACAAATATGCAGTCACTATCCTTGACAGCAAATACCAGTGAGGCATGTTTAGGTCTTTTGAAGTTATAGGCACTGTATCATACTCAAGGATTAATTACAAGAGCAGCTTCTGCCCATGACTTTCCCGCTCCACATTACCTGCTTTTGTCATGGAATCATCGAACAGTGAGTCTTGTGAAATATTTGAGATACCATCCGGGGAAGAAGAAATGAGTCAATCGTTTAACTTGTACTGGTTAAACCGCCTCTTCTCTAATCATTCAATAAAGGCCTAATTGGAAAATTATCTCATTTAAATTGTCTTCTGGGAATGTGATTTCAACAGCTATAATTACTTGCCTCATTGCTCTGAGAAGAGATTGTTTAAGGTTTTTCTCTCTTCCAGAATACCTTAATGATTTTGGTTTGAACTTGGAGTCCTGTTAGTGTATTGGTTAGAGCGCTCGCCTCACAAGCGAGAGGACCTGGGTTTGATTCCCAGGCAGGGCAAGCACTTAGGCAAGTTTCCTTACTCCACACGCCTCTGTTTGCCTAGCAGTAAGCAGGGACCTGGTGGCTTGGTCAATGAGCGGATTGCTTTCCGGAGGTAATAATCCCTTCAACGACAACAACAAAATAAAAATAATAATTTGGTTACTCAATCCACAGCTGTTTGTGGGACACTGCTGAGCGCAATTGGCTGCTGTGTTTAGCCCACAAAATATACAGTCAATTGACTTTACAGTATATCCTGTGCAAATACAAGGATTATTATAACTGATGCCACGTAGGAATAAATAAATCCAAATCCACAACTCTGGAGTGCAGTTGCTTGAATAGTGACTCATGAAGAGAGAAAGTTGGATGGGAAACTTATTCTGCAGCCATAGATTTACGTAGAGATTAGGGCAAGTTCCTCTAACAGTTGCCCTGAAAGAGTAGAGAATGGCAGACACATTAAGGTTCACAAACTTTGCATCTTAGACAAGTCTTGAATCTTCAGCTGCAGTCCGGAGCAAACAACCATCTTTCCTGGCCAAAATAGCCTCTCTCTGAGCTCCCTCAGGTAATAACTTACAAATGCTTTCATTTAGAAAGGTATTGTTGCTGCTCCAAGACTTAACGGGAGGTCTTGGATTTTGTGTTAGAAAAGCCAACAATAATAATAATCCTTGCATTTGATGTAGCGCCTTATCAAGTCATTGGGACGCCTCAGAATATACTGTAAAGTGCACTGGCTGCGTATTTTGTGTAGCTATGTATAGTTACACAACCCAAGGGCATCATTGAATACCGCACGTGAATGCACGTGATTATTTTCAAATCTATGGTATTTCTCTGGATTGCGTATGTATCCAGGAAGGTTTTAATTTAAAATGAATAGCAAATCTCTCTCTCTCTCTCTTTCTCTCTCTCTCTCACCTTCCGTCCTTTAGATGAGACGTTAAAATTTGAGGTCCCGTCTGCCTGTTCAAGTGGACGTTAGAGATCCCGCGGCTCTATTCGAAAAGAGAAGGGAGTTTCTCTCACCCGATGTCCTGGCCAACGATCTCCCCGAATAAATTGGCCACTCACTTCACAGTTGCTTGCGGCACTTTGCTGGGTGCCGGGAATATGCGGTCACTAAGCTTGATAGCGACCACTTGTGAAGCACTTTGAGATGTTTTGGAGTTACAGGTGTTATATTAAATGCAAGATTGTTTATGATCGCGAATGCAACATGTCACCTGTGGATGATGGTCATCTGAAGGTTTGATGAGGGTAAGTGGGGGTCAAAGCAGCTCTGAGGAGATAAAGCCAACAAAGCCGCTCACCAAGACACCAGTGAACTTTGGGCTTCCTGAATCAGATCAGCCTCAGATCCAAATCCAAAGTTCTGAGTTCAAATCCAAGCAGGGTTTATGCCCAGAATTATACAGTCAATTCCCTTTACAGTATATCCTGTGAAGTGCTTTGAGACGTCTCAAAGAAGTGATAAGGCGCTGTATCAAATGGAAGGATTATTATACTGAGGGAAAGCTTAACAGGAGGCCATGGATTATTATGTCAGAAAGGCTACGTATAGTAACACAATCCAATGATACCATTGAACACCCCAATGGAACATTCATCTTACATCTGAATATGAGTCAACTGCAGAGTATGCGTGGACGCTCCCAACCATCCCACGCATGCCTGAAACTCAGTCAGCCTGATGTTAGCTGAGGTACCATTGGGTGGATCACAACAAGGCAGACATCACTTTCGACACGGTCCACCTGCAACCTGGAAGCGAGGGACAAATCAGCTGAGTTTTCTCTGTGGAAACTGTGGAACGGGGGGTCCTGCCTCAACCTGCACAGAACACGGTGTGACGTACCATTGGGAGCTGCCATGACTTAATTTACTTTACTTGACACCCTCAGCATTTCTGCCTCTGGCTGTAAATCAACAATAATTGTTGCACAGGTTTCGGTGACTCCTCCCAAACGGCCGAGTGCTGAAGGACATATGCGAGATGCGAACGCAGGGATTTTAGAAGATGCCGGTGTTTTTTAGTGGCACTCACCTAGGTTCCACGGGTCTGAGGTTCCAGCCCACTCAGCCCGTGAGACGACGACAACAATAAAAACAACAACGACGACACCTTACAATTTTGTCTTAAAATTTAAGATCGCTCCACTGAATTGTGGAAAAGTCTCCAAACCGCTTGACAATTTGGTAGCCGAGTTTCCCAGTTCTTAACCAAAAAAGATCCATACAAGGCTGAAATCAACAAGATCAACAACAACAAGATTCCAATTATAGAGCGCTTTTCACGTCAGGAGGACGTCCCAAGGCGCTGTACAGTTGGGTCAGGACCCAAACAGGGGGGAAATGGTCAGGGTGAGGGGAGGGAAGGGAGGGAGCGAGGAGGGGGTAGAGAGTCGAGAGGGGAGCTGAAGGCACGGTCAAAGAGAAAGGTCTTGAGACCGGCCTTGAAGGAGGAAAGGGAGGAGGCGGCAAAGGCATTGCGGATGGAGTTCCAGAGCCTCGGGGCTGAGAGGCTGAAGGCCCGGCCACCGATGGTAGGGCGGTTGGGGCGGGGGATGAGGAGCAGACCGGAGTCAGAGGAACGGAGGGTACGGGCGGGTAGGTAGGGGGATAGTAGGTCAGAGAGGTAGGAGGGAGCAAGGCTGTTTGGTGAGGATGAGGATCTTGAATTCGATCCTCTGGGGGATGGGGAGCCAGTGGAGGCGAGCGAGGGTGGGAGTGATGTGGTCCCGAAGCCTGGTGCAGGACAGTACACGAGCTGCAGAGTTCTGAATGACCTGCAGTGTGGAGGGAGGTGACGGGAAGGCCGGCGAGGAGAGAGTTCCCATAGTCCAGCCTTGAGGTGATAAAGGCGTGGACCAGAGTTTCAGCAGCGTGAGGGGTGAGGTAGTGCGGTAGTCTGGCGATATTCCGGAGGTGATGGAAGGCGGTGCCAGTTGTGGCGCAGATATGAGGGAGAAAGGACAACTCAGGGTCGAACAGAACCCCGAGGTTCCTGATGGCTTTGAGAGGTGGAGAGTGCAGCCTTGGATGCTGATGCTGTCAGCGCCTGAGGTGCGGAGGCGCTGACGTGAGCCAATCAGGAGGGCCTCAGTTTTACGCACGTTGAGCTGAAGAAAGTTGTCTCTCGTCCAGGACTCGATATCGGACAGACAGCTGTCAGGACATCGGGGGTCGTGGAGTTGAGGGTTGAGGAGGAAAGGTAGAGTTGGGTGTCATCCGCATACAAGTGGAAGTTAACCCCATGTCTGCGGATGATGTCACCAAAGGGGGAGCATATAGAGGGTGAAGAGGAGGGGACCGAGGACAGAGCCCTGAGGGATCAATTAATCACCAAATCACCATTAATCCGTTATTCCTCACTTTAAACCAATGCCATTTAATTTTAAGACAAAATATAATAAGATAGAGTCAAGCTTAGAGCTCTTTATAGTATTAATAAGCCTTGCATTTCATAGAGTGCCTTATCAAGTCATTGAGACATCTCAAAGAGCTTCACAGGATATACTGTGAAGTGAATTGACTGCATATTTTGTGTGTAGTCAATTGCGCACAACAGTGTCCCACAAATAGACGTGGATTGAGTGACCAAATTATTATTTTTATTTATTTATTGATTTATTTATTTTGAAGAGATTATTACCTCTGGAAAGTGATCTGCCAATCAACTAACAGTCGGGTTTCTAACCACTTCACTACAGGATTCTTTACAGGGCGAAACAAAATGGATTCCAGAGCTTATGTGCCCTGTGATTCCCATCGCAATTCTCAGAGGAATCTGGAGTTTTATCTCTTCTATGTCCAAATTAACCTTAAAAATTCAAAACCAATGGGGCCGCTCATCCATCTGAGATCACTGCTGTTGTCAGGAATGTCATCGCCTGCAGAACAACATGCACTTGACTTCAAATTCATTTTATTCTGTCATGTGCTGCCGATGTTTCCTTAGCCAGTGTGACTGGTGCTGTGTGAGTGTGTATTGTGATGCTACTTTAATGTTGTTGGTTGCTTGGTGCTATCTACCAACCCACCTCAGGCATGTCAACAACACTTCCATTCACTCAACGTGTAAGATTCTTATCAGCGAAGTGCTTCACAGACTCATCTCACACCTGCCTCAAGCGGGGGGGGGGGGGGCAAGTGAAATCCTGTGAAGCACGTTGAGAAGTCTCGACAACATGATAAAGTATTAATGTATATTAGATGGTTATGTTATAGTCCCACGCAGGAGATAAAAGCTTTACGGAGGAGCTCCTTAATTATCGTTCTTTGAAGAATATTGGAGATTAAAAGGTGTTTAGCTGACAATGGACAACAAACATAGCTGAGTATGGTATAAAGAGGATGATTTGTGTTGCACGCAAAACATGTAATTGGATTTAAAGGCACTGAGCCAGTGCTCAAATTGTGCAACTTTAATTCTGAGTATAATGTCAGAATCTTATTTCCAATGCATGCAAGTACAAACTCAACCCAACCCAACCCAAGCCTTGCTACTACCCTTAACCTTGAAGGATAATCTTTATGCAATATGTCACATGTCCAAATTAAGACTGATTTTAAGATTGATCCAAAATTCTGGTCCAATTTGACCTCTTGCAGCAAAACGGTCTAAGGCTAAGATGTTTTCAGAACTTCAATTCTTCTCGTTGAATCCCAGACAAATATTAATCTCCAAAGATTAATGTCCCTCTCAATACTCAGACTTTGTAAAGCCCTTTGAGAACATTCTCAAATCATTTCATGCCTTGGCATTTCCCTAACTATCCAATCTGCTTATCCCCCACTCCACCAAACGCTGCCTCCACTCGGCTGGTTCCGGTCTCCTATTTGTCCCTCGTGCCCTCTGTTCCACCAACGGCGGCCGTGCCTTCAGTCCTGTAGCTCAGTGGTTAGAGCACTTGCCTTGCAAGCGAGACACCTGGGTTCAATTCCAGGCAGGGCGAAACCTTGGGCAAGTTTCCTTGCTCCACACGCCTAAGAATAATCCCTCCAAAATAAAACAATAATAAAATTGGTCATTTTCAATCCACGACTGTTTGTGGGACACTCACCGCTGTGCGCAATTGGCTGCCGCGTTTCGCCCANAAAAAAAATACAGTCAATCCACTTTACTGTCTATTCTGTGAAGCACTTTGAGACTTCGAGAAGACGTGAAAAGCGCTATATCAAATGCAAGGATTATTATTATTAACTCCATCAATCCCTCCCCACCTTCAAATCCCGCCTAAAGACCTTTGTTTTTGGTCGTGCTTACGGTCACCTCCCCCAACTCTCTCTCCCTGGTTCGTTGTCAGTCTCCGCCACTGTCAAGCGCTCCGGGACGCTACCCCACGCTGTGTAAATGCAAGTTGTTGTTGCTCTCTCTTCGTGAAAGGTGCTATTAAATAAGTGCACATCGTTGTTGTTGTTTCAAGGCAGGGTGTTGTGTGAGCTGAAATGCAGTTGCCGTTACAGATTTTTTTCTTCGCTTTGGTACTCAATGGCTGCACTTACTCATAATAATAATAATAATAATAATCCTTGCATTTGATATAGCGCTTTTCACGTCGGGAGGACGTCCCAAAGCGCTTCACAGAACACACTGTAAAGTGAATTGACTGTATATTTGTGGGCGAACGCGGCAGCCAATTGCGCACAGCAATGTCCCACAAACAGTCGTAGATTGAAAAATGACCAATTTAATTATTGTTTTTGGTTTTTTGGAGGGATTATTATTAGGTGTGTGGAGTAAGGAAACTTGCCCAAGGTTTCGCCCTGCCTGGAATTGAACTCAGGTCTCTCACTTGCAAAGCGAGTGCTCTAACCACTGAGCTACAGGACTCCACAAATTCACTACTCTCTGAGTGAAGAAATGTTTCAGTCAATCTCCTGCATTCAAAACTTGTTTGTAATTGGGGTGAGTAGTAAACCTGAGGATTGGGAGAACTTTAAGGATCAACAAAGGAGAACCAAGAAGAATTAGGGGAGATCTTATTGAAACATATAAGATTCTTAAAGGGCTGATAAAGTAGACGCTGAGGGACTGTTTCCCCTGGTAGGACAATCTATAACCAGGGTCACAGTCTTAAAATTAAGGGTCAGTCTTTTAGAACAGAGTTGAGGAAACATTTCTTCACTCAGAGAGTAGTGAATTTGTGGAATTCACTCCTCCAGAAGGCTGTAGATGCTCAGTCCTTGAACATCTTGTGTTCAAGGACATCGGAGTCCTGTAGCTCAGTGGTTAGAGCACTCGCTTTGCAAGTGAGAGACCTGAGTTCAATTCCAGGCAGAGGGCGAAACCTCGGGCAAGTTTCCTTACTCCACACAGAGCCTAATAATAATCCCTCCAAAACCAAAAACAATAATTAAATTGGTCATTTTCAATCTACGACTGTTTGTGGGACACTGCTGTGCGCAATTGGCTGCCGCGTTCGCCCACAAATATACAGTTGATTCACTTTACAGTGTGTTCTGTGAAGCGCTTTGGGACGTCCTCCCGACGTGAAAAGCGCTATATCAAATGCAAGGATTATTATTATTATTATATCTTCAAGGCTGAGACTGATAGATTTTTAAAAAAATAGAGGGATTAGGGATTATGGGGATAGAGCAGGTAAAAGTTAGGTCAGAAGATCAGCCATGATCTTATTGAATGGCGGGGCAGGCTCGAGGGGCTGAATGGTGTACTCCTGCTCCTAATTCTTATGTTCTTATGTTCTTATGTTTTGTAAACCTTCAAAAAGACTTAACCACTCCCCAGCTCCTGATTTCCTAATTTCACCACCCCTTTTCTTTAGAACTTCGTCTCCACCCCGGCCATTTCAATTCCCTGAATATTTTTTTCACTCTGAGCTCGCACAACACTTTGCCTTGAAACAACAACAACAAGAAGAATTTGCACTTATTTAATTGCACCTTTTCATTAGAATGCTCTCAACTGGCTTTACAAAGGCTGAGGATTCAAAGGGGCATCAATTCTACATTCAAAAATATTCTAACAAGCATCATCTTCACAGTCAATTGATCACAGATCAATAAAAGCTGTTTTACAGATCAATTATGCTATTCAAGTGTTGAGGTCACTGCAAGCATTGTTGGCTACTTATATATACGCCTTATAGTCATTTTAATAGCTGTTGTCAGTTGCATAAAGTACTTACATGCCAAAGAGTTACAATCATTTTAATTACTAAGTCCAGCAAATGTCTTTGAACTATCAATTTGGGAATTAATGCTAAGATATTCAAAGCCTGTTTTGTACCCACCCTGACTGCACCTCTTTCTCAGATGTATAGTACCTTCTCATATACTTTTTGCTCTGCTTCATTATGTTAAGTTCAGACTGCTGCTAATTCCAAATAAATCGCAGGAACCTAGCAACAAAACACTTGAGAAGGATGCCAGACAAGCCTTAGATAATAATAATCCTTGCATGTGATATCACGTCATTGCAATGTCTCTAAGAGCTGCTTAGGATTTGCTGTAAAGTGTAGTGACTATGTATTTTGTAAGTAAGTGCAGCACACAATTTGTGCACAACAATGTCCTACTGACAGCCATGGAGTGAGTGACCAATTGTATTTGAGGAATTGTTGGCCAGGACACCGGTAGAGAGAAACTCCCATCTCTTTTCGAATAGTGCTTTAACATCCACCTAAACAGCACCTCCGACAATGCAAGGCCCCCCCACCCACTCCAGTGCTGCATTGGGGGGGGGGGGGGGGTGGACATCTTAGATTAAGTCCCACATGGGGCTCGATCCAACTTTCTGACCCAGAGGTGAGAAGGCCACAAATGAAGTCAGCCTAAGCTCGAATGCAATCTTCTGATGCACTTACGATATGACATAACGCTGAGTCAAAGTAAAATTGCTCAAGGCAGTATCATGAGCAAACCCAAAAGTATATTACTAAAGAAAAAAAAATCTGAGATTCCCCCCAATCTTGAGAGGGGAGGGAATTTTAATCAATTCCAGGTACAGTGGTTTCCCATTTCATGTGCTCCAACTTGTTAAAAGTCTCCACACCCTCCGTGGAGACATAATCAAGACATTCCCAGGCATATCATGTGTTACAAATGATTCAAATGATTGTATAATGAGTACAAAACATCTAACCTGTATCCATTGTCTACCTTCCAACTTACCCACTGTTATAATAAAGGTAAAGGATTAAACTTTTTAGTGATAGGGGTGGGATTGGGATCTTAAGAAGTGAAGGTGCCCTGATATATGGTACCCAGTATCCCAGGAATGCTGTGTAAAGGGGAAACATTACATCAGAGTTATTCAGCTTCTCTCTCTGTGCTCCGGGAGAGATGCTGAGCAAGCACAGAGAGTGAGGTAACCTCAGACTGAGTCAGCGCCCACTCAATGCAAAATTGATGTAATGCCTTATCAAGTCTCAAAGTGTTTCACAGAATATACTGTAAAGGGAATTGACTCTATATATCGGGGACGAACGCAGTGTCCCACGAACAGTCATGAATCGAGTGATCAAATGATTATCATTTGAAGGATTACGCCCGGAAAAGCGATATGCCGATCGTTAGGTAAACAGAGTGCGGAGTGAGGAAACATGCCCAATGCTTCACCCTGCGTGGGAATTGATCCCGGCTCCTCTCGCTTGCGAGACGAGTGCTTTAACCACTAAGCTACCGGACTCCAAAGCTTGCGTCTGTTCCAGAAACTGACAGATTAAGATAATGTATAATCCCGTGTAACACATGATGTAATCTCAGACAGGCATCCGGAGACGGTGAAGAGTGCGAGCGGCTGCGTTCATTTATTTACTAGTTTCCCAGGCAGGACGCCACCTTTTAGGCGAGTTTCCTTATTCCGCGCCTCTCTGTTTACTTAGCAGTGAGTAGGAACCCGGTGGATCGCTTTTCCGGAGTGGGGGGGTGGGGGTGGGGGGGGGGGAGGTGGGGGGGTAACCATCCCTTCGAAAGAACGAAATTGGGTCACTCGATCCACGGGACGTTTGCAGGGGGGACGCCGACCGCCGACCGCCGACCGCCGACCGCCGGCCGCCGCCGCGCCGCCGCGCGCCGCCGGGTCTCGCCCGCGAAACGCGCGGCCCGTCCGCTTCGCAGCGCAATCGGCGAAGCGCTTCGAGACGTCTCGTACGGGGGGCGACGAGGCGCTGCGTTCGAATCCAAGGATTATTATTATTATTATTAATAATTTTTAATAATTAATATTATTATGAAGCTATCCCCGGGGACACAGCTCTGTTGGGGGGCGGTGTCGGCTTCAGCATCAAAAAAAAAACGTGTTCAGAGATCTCCTCGAAAGCCGCGGCTCTGCTGCTGCAAAGGGAATAAATGTATCTGCGTCCGTGGGATTCGGTCTCGAGTGTAGACAACAAAACACTCGTCGTGGGAACCCCTCTCCTGTTCGCCACACGCAGACGCTGCGGTGTCGGTGCGGTGTCGGTGCGGTGCGCGTTCCGAGGAAACACGCCCGACCCGCGGGGAGAGGGAGAGGGAGAGGGAGAGAGAGAGAGAGAGAGGTCCCACACCTTATTTTGCAGACGGAAGAAACTCGCTCCATCCACTCCACTCCCACTGCACTACACACCACTCACTCCACTCCACTCCACTCCCTATTAGATCACACCCGCACACTGTGATCTAATGGCCGGGGGTGGGGTGGGGTGGGATGGGGTGGGATGGGGAGGGGAGTGGGCGCGGCGCCCGCGGTGCCAACCCATCAATCTCACCAGAGCCTCACTCCAGGTGCGCAAAGGTGTGTATATAAGGGCATGTGGGGCTCCGCAGGTGCTCACCGCCGACCTCTCGATCCGCTTCACAGGTAAAACAGGAGAGGAGAGGAGAAGAGAGGAGAGGAGAAGAGAAGAGAGAGGGAGAGAAGAGTCCAGTCCAGTCTCCACCATCACCACCAACCCATCATCATCACCCACCCATCACCATCACCCACCCATCACCCATCTCAGCAGCGAACCCCAAACTCAAGATGTCCAAGGTCAGGAGCTTCTCCAGCAAGTCCTCCAGCGGTCTCTGCAGAGGTTTCTCCGGCGCCTCCGCTATGAAGCTGTCCTTTCCCTCCACGGCCACCACCTCCTCGTATCACCTGCTCAGCGCGGCCACCAACGGTACCCTCGGCTTAGATGAGAAGGAAACCATGCAGGACTTGAACAAGCGGCTCAGCAAGTACCTGGACATGGTCCATTCCCTCCAGACCAGCAACGAACAGCTGGAGGTCAAGATCAAGCAGCTGTTGGCTCAGAAGCAGTACAAAGAAGAGACATGAGCCCCATGTTAGCCGAAGCTCAATCGATGCGCAAAAAGGTACCAGAACACTGTACGGATGACCGTGATAATAATGATATTAATAATAATCCTTGCATTTGATACAGCGCCTTAATCGCGTCGTCGAGACGTCTCAAAGCGCTTTGATAATAATGATAATAATCCTTGCATTTGATACAGCGCTTTTCACGTCGAGGGGGACGACCCAAAGCGCTTTGCGGGATATACCGTAAAGTGATTCGACTGTGTATTTTGTGGGCGAAACGCGGCAGCCAATTGCGCACAGCAGCGTCCCCCACAAACAGCCGTGGAAGCGTGAAGCGACCAATTTATTATTGTTTTTTTTTTCCCCTTGAGGGATTATTATCGGGCGTGCGGAGTAAGGAAACAGGAGGGATTGGGATCAGGAGAGGCGGAGGGCAGAGAGGGGAGGGGAGGATGTACTGTAAAGTGGATTGACTGTGTATTTCAAAACTAAATATCTGCAAAATTAAAAACACGTTAGGAAGGGAGGAATACGGGTTTGCACGATCTTATCCTTCCCCTTTCCGCATCGTTTCAAAACCAGAGTTGTTTTGATTGTAAAATAGTTTGAAATTTTGGTTGCACACAAATTCATGTGAAAATAGATTTAAAATCTGGATGAAGGAGAGTGGGGGGGGGGGGGGGGGGGAATTTGGTATTTCGTATAATAATCCTTGCGTTTGTTTTATGGAATATAATTTCACTGGAAGGAGCAAAAGGTGCTCGCGTTCACGTAGATTTCCTCTTCGGAAAATTGCTGTCAAAAGGAGAGAAAGTGTGGTAAAGGCCAATGGTTAAAACCGACGAGAATAAGACGTGACCTGCGGATAGCCATTGATCAAAGTGCACTTAGTCACCGTGGGGTGGGGAAACAGTAACTAGTTTATTCACAATTCACCTCTTCGGATAATATTGACTGTTCGCCTCGCCTCTTGTTTTGCAAGATATTTGCTGTTTGCAAATTGGCTGTTGCTTCCACCTACCGTCGCACGGATACCAATCATTACCGAATGAGGACATTTCTGACGAGCCGGGCGCTTTATATCCAACAATAATCCTCGTGTTCGATGCAGCGACTTTCGGGTCAGGAGGACATCTCAAAGCGCCTCACCGCAAAGTGTTAGTGACCGTGCTTTTGTGGACACGTGCGCGCATTATTGAGTCAGTCATCTGTTTACTTATTTATTGCATGTCTTTCTTTCAAAGATTCTGGACGCGACTCTGGTCAACAATAGGCTTCTGCTGGAGATTGACAACACCAAGCTCAGCGCAGATGACTTCAGAATGAAGTTTGTATAATATAATCCTTCCCTGCCGTTGTTTGCCAATTAAAGAACTGTCGCTTAGGTTAAAATAAGATTTTTTTTAAAAAAATTCCATTTGAATTAAAAACGAAGTCAGCATCGTTTGAAAAGTTCAACCTTCAGATAAACGTCTTTTAATGTGTTTATTCCTCGATTTGATATCTGCATAGAAATGAATGGATACAGTGTGTGTGCGTGTGTGTGTACTGTATTTAAATAACAAATGTAAATAAGTTGGTTTAAAGTGCTGTGTGAGCTGTCTTTCCACACACACATATATACACACACACACACACTGTGCACACATACACACACAAATGTGGATGCATTTACACACACATGTGCATACATATACACGTACTATTATATATATATATACTCACACCCAAAAAAAAAAGCACCTGATCACCACCTAATGCCAAGGAATGTAAACCTAATGTGTATCCGGGTTATTTGATGTTAGGTTCCAGGGGGAAGCTGTCATCCGCCAGTCAGTGGAGGCCGATATTGACCGTCTCCTCCAAGTGAAGGGAGAGTACGAGATGAGCTCGGCGACACTGACCAACGAGGTGGAAATGCTGAAGGACGAGCTGCAGTACCTGAAGAAGAACCACCAAGAGGTAAAGAGACGGTGCTTCCCACACTCAGCCCCCGAGGCTTGATGGTTTCTGACCACGTGGTAGCAATAGTCACACAGCGCGGCCCCCATTATAAAGCGCTCTGTTGCAGCGCTGATTCGTGTATGACGCCGTCGCAGCGCGTACCCAAGCACGGTGCGTGCACGGGGCTGGTTAGCTGACTTCCTGCACAAGAATCGCGAGAATGATTGCCATCCTTAAACTTATCGCTTATCAAAGCATCCCCGTTCGACTTGGCCCCAGAATAGCTCACTGACCTGCTACTGTTACAAAATGTAATGGTTGTGAAGGATTTGGGGGAAATGCCTATTCCCCCAACCACCCCCATCCCCCCGCCCTCGCCAACCCCCCCCCCCCCACCCTGAGAAAAACAGCTTCCAAACCAACGCAGCACTTCCGAACCTTTCCGAACTACTGCGCCATCTTAAGACGACAAGACGGGAGGGGGAGTGTGGGGATTTAAACGGAGTGAAATAAACCCTCTGTGCGTCGCTTGCCAACAGGAAGTCAACATCATCAAGGCCCAGGCACGCAACGACCAAGTGGAAGTGGAGGTGGACACGGTGGAAGGAGTTGACCTGTCGGCCATCATGGCTGATATCAGGGCCAAATACGAGGCGGTGACCAAGAAGAACCGAGATGACGCCGAGGCTTGGTACAAGGAGCAGGTACGTCCGTTAATTAATTTTAAAAAATTGAAATTAATGGGATTTTTCCCTCTACAACTGCGCATCACCTCACCGGAGGAGCTGTGCGTAGCGATGAACGGAATTTTTACCCACATCATTCCGTGGTACACGATACAATACGCCATTGATGTACAGCGCATTTCACGTTGGGAGGACATCCCAAAGCGATTGACAATCCTGGCTCGGCACCCGGTGGGAAGGGGAATCAGGGGGAGTGGGGGAGAGGAGGGGGAAGATGACCAAAGACATGGTCAAAAAGGACGGTCTTGGGATGGACATTGAAAGAGGTGAAGGGGGAGGGAGGGAGGAAAGGAGAGAGGGGAGAAAGTGCACGTTCCCAGAATTGTTTTGAAGTCTCCCAGCGCTTTCTGCCGAGGCGGGTGAGAGTTTAAAGACATGTTACGTCTCGGTCCAGATGAACACCACCACGGTTGAAGTCCAGAAAAACACTCAAGCGCTCGACAATGCCAAGGCGGAGCTGAACGAAAAACGTCAAATCCTGCAAACACTGCAGATGGACCTGGAGGGCCTCAGCAGACAGGTACCGAGTTATTGCCTTTATTCGATGTGTAAATTGTCATTTTTGGACAGACAACAACTCAGTCAGCTGTGCGGAATCTGGAGGGTAGAGCAGCAAACCACAATAGCGTTGACCCAGAATAAGGTAGCGATATGGCTACAGATAGAGAGATCTTGCATCGAGCTTCTTAAACTAAAGTCCGGAGATACCAAATGTCCCCTAGTTTGAGCCTGCGCTATGCCATTTTGTCTTTAAAATGTCTAAGAGTTTGGAAACTTTCTAAATTCAGTCTCATTCTTGGAGGGTGGCCCTCGTGTCGTTCGGAAGTTTTGCTCAAAGAAATATTTTAGAAATTAATTTCAGACTGAATTCACGGATATTTCACAATGCTTTCTGCCCAACCTTAAATGTTTAACACTTAAGCTGTTTGACAGGCTCTGGCTGGGTGGAGTCTCTTGACCTTTGTCAAGTTGTAAGGCACGCTTTGGATTCCTGTTTTTAAACGTAATGTTTCTCCCCGTTCAACAAATAGATTAAATAGTCTCAAGGGCATAAGGGTGGTGTTGGTGTAAAAACACTGACAAGACTCTCACAGGTAAGAATTCTTGCCCTGTGGCCCAACCATTGGAGGTTTTGTTCATGGACTGTGGCACAAAATGAATGATGGTTCATAGCGTAGTGGTTAGAGCACTCGCCTCACAAGCGAGAGGACCCGGGTTCGATTCCCAGGCGGGCGAAATCTTAGGTAAGTATCTTTACTCCACGCTCCTCTGTTTGCCCAGCGGTAAGTAGGAACCCGGTCGTTAGTCAATTGTTAGATCTGTTTGTGGGACGCTGCTATGCGTAATTGGCTGCTGCGTTTTGCCCACAAAATACACATATCCTGTGAAGTGCTTTGAGACGTTTGAGACGTCTCAACGACGTGATAAGGCGTTATATCAAAGGATTATTAGATGGACAGTTTTCTTTTAGCAAATAACATTATGAGATATAGTACAATAGGTAGTTCCGGATATATGTGCTTGCGACCGCCAGGAAGTTGGAAGGAGTGAACTAGATGGACCTTGGTCTTTTTTTTCGTTGAGCATTTCTTATGTTCTTATAATTATAATCTTGACCACCTGGGTGTTGTGTGTGTCTGTTCCTTCCAGAACATGGGACTGGAAAATATCGTGGTGGAAACTGAGCAGAGGTACGGGACGCAGCTGCAGAAGATCCTGATGGTCGTCTCCAAGCTGGAGGGGGACCTCAACCAGGTGAACAGCGACATCATGAACCAGAGGAGAGAATACGAGGTGCTCCTGAAAACCAAACTAACTCTGGAAGCCGAGATCGCTGAATACCGGCGCCTGCTGGGAGGAGAAACCAGGTACCTGATTTCTTTCAGGGAGTTGCTTTTTAAAGCACAGGCTATCACGTGCTTTGTGGAAACGTTTCAATGTCAAGGGCACCTGTAAGTTTCTCTGTACACAGCCCCACCCACCTGTGTTTACACATGGTTTGCAACTGGACAATTACACAGAATGATTGTGTTTGCACATAGTTCGCTCAGCCTCAATGTTTACACGTGCTTCGCCTAAGCATCGCTAAAGATTGAAAAGTACATTAAGAGCAAATAACAGGTAAAACACCTCTTTACTCAGAGAGAGAAGTTAGGAGATTTTTGTTGGGCGGACAGAACCTACCAAAATAACCGTGGTTAAAGCAAAATCCATCATAGCTTTTAAAGGAGAATCAGCTAGATATTTTATAAAAGCAAACTATAAAGAGATGTGAGTGGGACCAAACGGTCCCAGTACAAGGTGCTCCTGTGTCTATGCTGTATATATAGACCACTTGTCAACATACAGCATAGACCCAGTGTGCTGACTGGCCTCTGTCCGGGCTCTGAAGCTCTGTGATTCTACTCACAGAGCAATCAGTGCTTGGAATACTCTACGGAGCTTGGTGGCGGAGGTGAAACCTGTTTGTCCCTCGTGCCCTCCGTTCCACCATCGACGGGCACACTTTCAGCCACTGCGCCCCGTAACTCTGGAACACTCTCAAACCCTCCACCTCACCCCCTCCTTCCCCATCTTCAGGTCGCGCCTGAAGACCTTCCTCTCTGTCACTTAATTACGGTCACCTCCCTTCCTCTCCCCTCCCTTTGGCTCGGCATTGTGCTCCGCCACTGTCAAGCGCTCTAAGACATCGGCCTGAGCCTTACACAAATGCAAGTAGTTGGTGAAAGCACTGGGATGGGTCACAATCCAAGCAAGTGATGTAAGAATCCGTGCATAAGAGAGACAACCTTTATTGGATTGAACGACCCATCCCTTATTACTGATGTACCCGAGACTCACTCAGCAGAGATCCCGCTGTTTGGTTGTTATCACCGATGACGTGAGAGTGAGCTAGTCGAACAAGGCATGTTACATTTGGTTTCCGATTTCAGTCGTCTGTCACCTTGGGAATGCGAAAGATGGTTGTCTGCAGTGTGAACGTGTGTGAACAGTCACATAAGCTAATCTGCCCCAAGGCCACCGTGAACTCCTGCTCCAGATTGCGCTCTTGCTCGTAGCTCAAGCATTCCAACCATTGCGCGCATACCAGCACGTTGCGGAATCCTGACGTCTAACTAGGCGGCACCTCAGTGAGCCAAGGGACCAACAGCTGATTGCTGATCAGTCTGACTGGCTTGTCAATCAGTGAGGTACGCGGGCTTGTCCAAAGCCTGGAAAGTCGGACGCAAACCCTGAAACCGATCAGAATCCTGCACTGTTGTATTTTTAGTGAGATCGACACCAACAACTCGCGTTTATATAGCGCCCTTCGCGCTGGGAGGCGTTCCCAGAGACCATGAACTCGAGACCCAATGCGTTCACATTCATTACACAGATCATCAGAAAGGTTTAGGCTACGCAATCCGCTTTGGTGTTGACAGATCGCCTCGCGTTCAGAGGGAAAGGGAGTGTTTTCACAGATCTGGCCGAGCAGGGGCAGGTGGCAGGGATCTTGTCTGTCTGGTCGGAATCGCACAATCGGTGAACTAACTGCAAATGGTCTCTTCTTTTCTTCAGTTTCAGAGAAACTGTGAAGACAGCTGTGCCACCACCTCCTCCTCGCGAGCCCACACCACCTCCCTGTAAGTATTTGCTGGCAGAGTAAATAAAGCTGGAAGCCTCAATGCTCTACAGTGCAACGGGGGCAAACATGGTCAAACCCTTTGGAACTCCATGCCACAGTCCCTCCGCCTCGCCTCCAACCTGCGTTCTTCAAGGCCTGTTTCAAGACCCTCCTCTTTGACTGTGCCTTTGGTCACCCTCCTACCCCTACCCTCCCCGCCCTTCACCCCTCCCCTGATCCCGACCCCAAGCTCGGGTCCAAATCCCTGACCGTCCAGGGTCTTGGGACGTCTTCCCAATATGTGGTTGTTGTCATTTCACTACATTTGGGTTCTGGTCACTGTGACGTAAGCGGGGAGGTTCCCAGAGTAACAGAGGATGATCCCCAGTGTTAGAGGGATTAGCTGTGGACAACAGGTAGGCAAGTTCGAGCTCTTCAGCCTTGAACAGAGATGCTTCAGGAGGAAGGGCACCCAATACAATACTTGCTGATGTGAACAATAGGGTGCAGGGTTGGGGGTTGCAAAGGGGGCAATTTCAGGATGGACACCAGGAAGTTTACCCAGAATGTAATATTCACTCCATCGCTGTTTGTGGGACACTGCTGCATGCAACCTGGCTGCTGCGTTTCGCCCACCAAACACAGTCACTCCACTTTACAGTATATCCTGCGAAGCACTTTGAGATGTCTCGATAAGGTGCTATATTGAATGCAAGGATTATCAATATGAATCGACCACTGGAATAGGGTTGCCAGGAAGGGTGGTTGAGGTCAGGACACTGAGACGCATTTAAAAAGCCGTGATGGGTGGGGCGGGGTGGGAGATGGGTGTTCTGGAGGGCTGAGATCAAATGGGCCGAAGGACCTTCTTCATCCAAACCCGATCTGGTGAAATCCCAAACAGAGAGTGGATTTCTTCCCTTCTCTTACTCTCTGTTTCTTGTGGATCTCGTGGTTGGTGGCGGTTGGTCGGGTGGTCGTTTTGTTGTTTCACCGTTTAATAAATAAATAAAATCGAGGGTTGATTATGAGCAACAACAAAAAAGACGGCCTTCACCACATTTGCTTGTGTGTTTGTCTCTCTGACAGCGGATATCAGAATCAGGAAAACTGTCACCGTCATCACAGTGATGGAGGACGAACACGGAAATGTTCTCGATCAGAAGAGTGAAGTGGAGCAATTCGAAGAAAAGCAAAAGAACTGAGAGAGAGAGAGAGAGAGAGAGAGAGAAAGAGAAAAAGAAGCGCAAAACTGGAACCTGAACGAAAAATCTAAGGAATTTTTAAAACTGTCTGGTGCTATGCAATATTCTGCTCATGTGTCTTTTCATTACGGGGCTGGGGTGGGGTGGCAATGGTAAGTAGAACGGGTTGCAACCTCATTATATCAACTGAATGAATTTCTCACTTTACTGTAAAGTGATCGCTTAATAAATATAGAAATTCTCAAGAATGTTACATTTGTGTGCTGTTTTCCCTTTGGTGGGGGTGGTTGTTTTTTTTTTTGGGGGGGGGGGTTTAAATTTAATTTGATCTAAATTAAAACTGCAAGCCTCGAGCCCCGAGTTCCGCCTAGCCTTAGTCTTAAAGCCTGTTTGGCGCAGGGGTGGGGAAGACTTTTTAATTCGAAAGCTGTTTTCCCGCCATCCAACAAGCCAACAGCGCCTTTTTATGTCAGGAGGACGTCCCAAGGCACTGGGTAGTCAAGGGCTTGCACCCAAGCTGCGGGCTGGAGTTAAGAAGGGGTGGAGGCCAAGAAGGGTGGCGAGGGGAAGATGATAGGAGGAGCGGTCAAGGAGGAAGATTTTGAAGGAGGCAAGGGAGGGGTGAGGCAGCGGACCTCTGGGATGGCATTCAAGCAAGGCTAAAGGTCCAACCTCTGATGGTGGAGTGGGCAGGGCAAGGGACGTGAAGCAGGCCAGTGCCCCCGAGCGGAAAGAGCGGACAGGTTGGTAAGAGTTTTAGGAGGTCACGGAGGCAGGGTGGAGGGCTTTAAAAGTGGTGGGCAAAGATTCAAAACTCGATCCTCTGAGGAATGAGAAGCCAGTGAAGGCGGGCGAGGATGGGGGTGATTTGGAGCCAGCTTCTAAATTAAGACGGGACGGAAAGGCTGTGGAGGAATGTTGGGGGGAGGGGGGGGAATGGAGTTGAAAGATCTGCCATGATCAGGGAAAGTGCAGAAACAGGCTGGGCTGTGTGGCCTTCCTATTGTTTCTACTGGACTACGCTGACCAGAATGTTGTAGGCTTGAATCCTGGTTGGGGTTGAGTTCAGCTGAAGGTTACTATTGACCTCTGTATCCCTGGGTAAGGTAGGGGGGACAAATCAGCACTATTCAAAAAGTTAGTCTCTCCCAGTGTCTTGGCCAACAAATCCCTTGACCAAATAATTTTTTTTTAAAAATCAAAGGGATTATTACTCCCAGATACTCAAAAAATGATCCACCAATCGTCTTAACAACTGGGTTACTGCTTACTGCTAGGTAAACAGAGGCGTGTGGAGTAAGGAAACTTGCTTAACATTTCATCCTGCCCTGGAATCAAACCTAGGTCCTCTCGCTTGCAACGCGAGCACTCTAACCACTGAGCTACAGGACTCCATAAATAGAGAACGTCAGATGAAAGATGAGCCATGACAGTAACACCAGCCGACAGGTTGAGAACACAGAGATCAGGTGGATTGCAGGATAAGAATCCAGGTGGTGAATGGGGAGGTGAGGTATGGTAATGTGTCAACAGACACCGACAGACTCCAAGCACATCGTTTGTCCCCATTGAGCCGGGGATTCAACTCCCTGTTAAAATAATAATAATCTTCACGTTGATAGAGCACATTTTACGTCAGGAGGACATCTCAAAGTGTTTCACAGGATATCTGTGAAGCTAATTTGCACACGGCAATGTCCCACACGCAGTCTTTAAGTGAAGGATTAATTTCACTCACATTATACCTCATCGTTTAGCACTCCACTCAGCTGTGGAGTCCTGAAATTCCACCTGGCCATGTTCACACTGAAGAAGAGAAGGTTGAGGGTCAATATAATTACAGTCTTTAAGATTCTGAAGGGACTAGATAATGTAGACCATGATAAGCTGTTTTATTTTACTTACACAGCTCTGTTTACAGAAGACCTTTTGCACTACGGACGTACTGAACAGTAGAACCAGAGGACATGGTCTATGGTTGAAGTGGGGTAAATTCAGAACAAATCTGTGGAAGCACTACTTCAGTGAGTGAGTAGTAAACTTATGAACCAGGCTCCCTAGGGAGACAGACCGGAAGCAGAAAATGTCATTTGTTTCAAGAACAAATCAGATAGATTTCTGCTAGAAAATAATATTTCGGGATACAGTATATAGTTTGGGACACGACATATCATGCAACTGCCAGGATGGTGCTGTCTTCTTTCACCTGGCAAATTCTTAAATTCTTAATCCAGATTTCTAAATTAAGTCCGAATTGAGGAATGTTCAAGCACACTGCTTGCTTCACTTTTTTTTAGGACAAAACGATCTCCCTTTTTGTCAGTTCGAACCTCAGCTGATGTGATTTCAAACATTTTAATGATACAATCAGCACACTCAAGGGCAGCAGCTGTGTGGGCTGCTTTGTCTCTTGGCACACAAGGAACTCAGACCCATTGGTGCCTATGTTGCTTTAAACCTTGTTTCTCCTGTGACGTCCGTAGCACAAAAGGTCTTCTGTAAACAGAGCTGTGTAATGTTTCACCTCTTTAATACCTCTCGCCCAACCCTCCCTATCATGTGCAGTGCATAGACATGCTGCAGTTGACTGTTTCGTCCTTTGAGCGTGAGCTCAAAAAAACACATGAAGCTTGATTTAGAGCATTGACAACAGATTGTGTCAATTGTGCCCAATTGGTGATAATCCCTGCTGGGTTAGAAGGTTGGAGGAATCAAATCCCACATACAAAGATTTTAAGATCACAGTCTTGTGTGGAGTCAGTGGTTAAAGTACTCGCTTTGTAAGTGAGAGACCTGGGTTCAATTCCCGGTGTCCTGGCTGCCAATCCTCCAGGTAAGTGGCTCGCTCACTCATTCAATCACACATGTATCCACTCACTCACTAACTAACTCAGCTCCTCATTCACTCACTCACTCACTCAATCCCTCACTCACTCAATCCCTCATTCATTCCATCCCTTACTCATTCCCTCACTTACTCACACAATCACTCAATCACTTCATGGCTGTTTGCAAGACAAATTGATTGCAAATGATACAGACAGTCACTACGAGAGTGTGATATTGAAAAATGTCCCAAACCTAAATGTCTTACTTTGGAAACGTTTTGACAGAGTGGACGCTATGTCAAATGTAATGATTATCAGATGTACGGAGAGTGGGCCTTCTTGATGGCCTTGTGACCCACTTCCGGCCATGAGTTGGCCCCACTGGTTTAGCATGTGCCCGGTAACTACCTGTTGTAGTTTTCTGCAGAGATTTTACTTTGCATGTTAACAACCTTTCATCATGTTGTCAGACATTTGGCTTCGAACTATTATTTTGAGGTTGTCTGCAGACCAAACAATCATTTAAACATTGTCTGTAAAGCGTATCCAGTAAAGCAGCCACACCCTCACAGTTGCATGCGAAGCTAAATGGGCTGAACCATACCTCGTTCAAGCAGAAGGTGATGTCTTATGGAGAGAAGCAGTGATGAGCTGTGAGGTTTGAATTTGTGAAATTTCTCCGGGGCAAACAGAGTGAAGCTAGGATATGTCAGACAACATTCCTAGACTAACCACAACTTCCCTGTACATACATCACAAGCTTCTGTTGAGCCTGTGGAGTTTTCTGTGCAGTTGCGTAAGAGCCACTACATGGGTGGATCAATTCACTTGTGTGGAGCAAAGGGTAACATAACAGCATGTTTGCTAAACTGTGGGTAATCGTCACTGCTCGTGAGAGATCCTTAAACTCTTTGAACGCACCTTCGATCAACTCTTCTTTTCCTTCTCCTCTGACTGCTTTGGACTCCTGTTCCACTTAGGAGTCTGTAAGTGTACCAGGATTGCCTCGTAAGCGAGAGGACCCGGGTTCGTTTCCCCAGACGGGGCAAAACCTTAGGCGAGTTTCCTTACTCTACACCCCTTTGTTTTCGATTGACGGATCGCTTTCTGGGGGTAACGGTTTGGGTGTCGGCTTGGCTCAGCTTTTGCTTTCGCCAGAAGTTTGTGGGTTCAAGCCCCAAGGGACTCGGAATCACTTAATTTAAGCTGTCGCTCCAATGCAACGCTGTGGGGGTGTTGTATTGTAAGAGGTGTCGTCCTTCGGATGAGATGAAGGACCCATTTGAGATGAGATGAAGGACCCATTTGCCTGTCCAGAGGTGGATGTTAAAGATCCCATGGCATCATTTGAAAAGAGAAGGGAGTTTCTCTCTCCCAGTCTACCTGGCCAACTCCATGGCTGTTTGTAGGACATTGCTGTGCGTAATTGGCTGCCGCATTTCACCCACAAAATACACAGTCAATCCATATTACAGTATATTCTGAGAAGCGCTTTGAGACATCTCATCAACATGATAAGGTGCTGTATATCAAGGAGAGGAAAGTGTTTGAAATAATTCAGTGGCATGAAACATGAGAGGCATTGGCCCTGTAACAATGGGCGGAGAAATAGGTTGAGGTGGGTGGTGTGGGTTGAGGTTTGTGAAGAAGGGATGGGGAGGGGGAAAGAGGGCAATAATAGTCAAAGGTGCTATTGCCTGGGGAGAAGGAGGTGTCACAGGGAGGCACCCAGTGAATACACGACACATCAGCTGCAGAAGCCACAGATATCGATAGTTGGATGTGGACCAGCATTCCCGCGAATTATTGGGACACAACCGCAAAAGTTGCACAGAATGACAAAGAACAATGTTGTTTTGGGAAGCTCTTTCTTAGGAAAGGGTGCGTCCTTTCCACAGTGCCACTCATCTGGATTCCATTATAATTGGCTCTGTAGCCAATATTCTGTATTGAGTCCTGTAGCTCAGTGGTTAGAGCACTCGCTTTGCAAGCGAGAGACCTGAGTTCAATTCCAGGCAGAGGGCGAAACCTTGGGCAAGTTTCCTTACTCCACACAGAGCCTAATAATAATCCCTCCAAAACCCAAAACAATAATAAATTGGTCATTTTCAATCTACGACTGTTTGTGGGACATTGCTGTGCGCAATTGGCTGCCGCGTTCGCCCACAAATATACAGTCAATTCACTTTACAGTGTGTTCTGTGAAGCGCTTTGGGACGTCCTCTCGACGTGAAAAGCGCTATATCAAATGCAAGGATTATTATTATTATTATTATTAATTGAGTGTCTTCAGAGGTGTAATTGGTGTATGAATACAATCCAGGAATATTTCAAAAGAAGACAAAGAAAACAGATGGATCTAACCGGCCGCAATCATGCGCTTGCTTCCCTGTCAATGCTGAGTAGGTGCGTATGGATTCTATTCATGTTGTCCCAAATGCCAAATAATAATAATAATCCTTGCATTTGATACAGTGCCCTATCATGCCTTCGAGACGTCTCAAAGCACTTCACGGAATATATTGTAAAGTGGATTGACTGTGTGTTTTATGGGCGAAACGCGGCAGCCAATTGCGCACAGCGGAGACCTCACAAACATTCGTGGATTGAGCGACCTCAATTTTTTTTGAGGGATTATTACCCCGTGGAAAGTAGTTTAAGCTTGGGAAATTTCTCAGATCAAGAATAGGAAGGAACAACAAAATGGTTTGGCAGGAAACCACTGTCAAATCTGCCATAAGCCCTAGATTTAGATTGGCCTGAGAATCATTATTACCCTGAGCCTAAATCCCATTTGTGGCACCAGTAAAGAGTAGGTTTCACTGCAAATGATCTGCTGGCAGATACCAGGCAATAAAACACTTGGATCTGATACAGGATCTCGGTGCGTAGAGAGCTCTGCACAGCAATCAGCTACTTTGAAGTTGGTGTTAGTGGAGCCTGAACCGTGCCAGCAGTATCCCCCACACAGCGATGAGAACAATGATTGATTTTCAGCTCTTCCCGGCCTGTTGGGGAATCCACCTAATTCCAGAAAGTATTAGACGCAGGTTGGCAAAAGCCAAGGATTGGGGAACCCCAGAGTGAGCGTTAAGGTAACTACTAGAGTCTAACCAGCTAAAACCACATAGCTTGCCATTGATATTGATATGCAAGCTTTCCCGCTGCTTGTCCAGTTAAGACCACCCTACCTGTTGGAGCTTTGACTTGCTGGGTTAACAGGAGCTGAGTGGGATGACTAGGGACCATCGCAGAGGGCTGGTTCGATTCCGACATTCCATTGCAGTTCAGCTCCAAGGAGACCCTGCTTACCTCCCTCCCAAGAAGGATCAGCAATTCCCACCCGCTTGTTCTTGCAGCTTCGTTTCAGGAGAGATCAAGCACTTGCCTGTTCAGGCTTGTAACATCCAACACACGCACGAATGCGCGCGCGCTCGCACACATGGGTGTTTTATTTCACAAGTGCCTTCATAAGCTAAACATCCGATAACATGTGCTTGAGCAGTTGCACGAGGTTCAATGGTCTGTTGGATGGATTTGGTTGTGTATCAAGTGTTACCTGGGCACAGTCAGTACAATGGTAAGCTTGTTCAGCAGACAAATGAGCCAGAAATTAACCTCTTCTAGAAAGGAATCTGACCCATCGCTCCATTGTCTCCAAACTACACAGGTGCGGAGGTTAATTGCAGCTTCCAAAGTTTCTCGATTCTCAGATTAGTGTTGCTTTTGTGCACAATTTGCCAGCTTCAGTTGTGATGTTAAGTTGATATTTGTACACAGCCTTTCCCGAGGGGCATTGACTATTGTTACTATGGTGTGTTCCAGCCTGGCTATATCAGTTGCCACTTGCCTTTGAGTCAGAAGATTGTGGGTTCAAGCCAAATCCCGGAGACTTTAAATTTGTATATTCTAGCCTGTCGCTCTATTGCAGTGCTGGGGGAGTACACTGCATTTTCAGAGGTGCTGTCCTTCAGATGAGACATTAAAACTAGGAGAAAGGCATTGTCTGTGCCTGATCAGGTGGCAAATTGGGCTGTCAGGCCTCCAAATAAAATTGGTCATTCACTTGATGGTTGTTTGTGGGACATTGCCTTGTGCACATTGGCTGTCGTGTTGGCCAACAAAGCAGTACACACAGTCACTACACTTTACAGGACGTCCTGTGAAGAGTTTTGAGATGACCTCCTGACGTGAAGGGCACTACATCAAAAAGCAAATATCATGATTTTTTTATGACTATTATATTTATTGAATCAAAGCATTTTGTGGCTTAAGGCAGCATTTTTAGGATCGGCTGCCCCCTGCGAGTCTATAAAAGTCTTTGTGACTTTTAGGAGTTCAGTAGCTCAGTGGTTAGAGCACTTGCCTCGCAAGCAAGAGACCCGGTCAGGGCGAAACCTTGGGCGGCAAGTTTCCTTACTCCACATGCCTGATAATAATCCCTCAAGAAAAAAATAACAAAATTGGTCACTTAATCCACGACTGTTTGTGGGACACTGCTGTACGCAATTGGCTGCCGCGTTTCACCCACAAATATACAGTCATTTCACTTTACGGTATATTCTGTGAAGCGGTTTGAGACGTCTAGAAGCCATGAAAGGCGCTATATCAAATGCAAGGATTATTATTATTATATCGAAGGGACGCTGTGATCCACTGCATCAGGAAAGGGATTTGATATACCTTAATCCACTTATTCCGCGGGTCAGTGTTCACACAGGTCTTTCACAAGGTGTATAATAGAGCTCAAGTACACACTTGCCTCCCTTGCCTTAATTGCTGCAGAAACGCGAGATCTGTTGGAATGGAATGAAAGGTAGAGTTTCGGTTGAAATTATGGCTCAGAACACTTTTGTTCAGCCTACAGGTCTGGCCATTCGGCACAATAACAACGACAACTTGGATTTATATAGCGCTCTCCACGCCGGATGGCGTCTCAGAGCGCTTTAAAGTGCTTTAAAGTGCTTTCAGAGTGCTTTAGAGCACAGGTGTGTCTCCAAGGCTGACTGATGTCAGTGACCGTGTCTGCCTCCAAGAGTCCAGACTAAGAGCACTGGTGCCGAGACTGACACAGTCCAGCCATCTTAAATACGGGGGCATAAATCACAGCCCACTCTGTGCTGACATTCATAGGGTGGGTAACACACAAACAGAGAGAGTGTAACTTCTATTAAAGACATAATAACTCAAGGGTGTGAGCTCATTTCCTTCACTTCAGCAAGCTCTTAAATCAGACTCAAACCTGTTTTCCCCTCTGTCTACACATGCAATATTTATGAATCTTGAGAGGCATTATTCAAAAATAGAGGGGAGTTTTACCCGATACCAACAACCTCTAACCGCCCCCTCCCGCACTGCAGATAAAGTTGTTTGTTTGCAAGGTATTGTTTTGCTGTGCGCAAATTGGCTGCTGTGTTTACCTACAAATACACAGCCACTACACTTTGCAGTGAAATCCCGTGCATCACTTTCAGATAATCTCCTGAAGTGTAAGGCGCTGTAACAAATGCAAGAGTTATTGGGCTCCTGGGCTGATTCTCTGATTCCATGTCCTCCTCCGTTCTTTAAGGTCCACCTGAATGGGTGATAACATATTTAATAATATTAATCCTTGCATGTGATATAGCATCTCATCATGTTATTGAGACGTCTCAAAACGCTTCACAGTATATATTATGAGTGGATTGACTGTGTATTTTTGTGGGCGAAATGCAGCAGTCAATTGCATGCAGCAGTGTCCCACAAACAGTCATGGATTGAGTGACCTCTATATATAGGAAGGATTATTACCCCTGGAAAGCAATTTGTCTATTGACCGACAACCGGGTTCCTACTTACTGCTTGGTAAACTGTAAGTAGGTATGCTGTGTGCAATTGGCTGTTTCCTCCACAAAATATACAGTCAATTCACTTTACAGTATATTCAGTGAAGCTCGTTGAGACGTCTCAAATGCAAATCTTATTATTATTTATAACCCATGCCACAGGATCTTAAATTCACTGGAAAACCCTCAATATTGACATGGGTCTGACACATGCAGAAAACACATCAATGTGGTTATGAATATGCAAACCAGACTAAGAGTTCCATAAATCTTCCAGCAATGATTTGCATACATAGGCTATAGCTGGGCTAGTCCTGGACTCAGGTTCCAATNAAAAATACTTTACTTCTGTTCACAGTAAAATAAAGCGAGAAGTCACCAATTCCAATTAAAGGTTAAAGGACTTTTTAAGAGCTTGGCTCATTTGGTAGACATCTCACCTCTGAGACATAAGGTTGTAAGTTCAAGCCCCACTTCAGGACTTGCTCATGTTCCTGTCCAGAGCTGGGGAAGTATGTTAGAGGTGCCGTCCTTTAGGATGAGACATTAATCTAATGTCCCATCTGCCTGTTCAGGCGGATGTAAAAGATCCCATGGCCCTATTTGAAAAGAGAAGGAAGGGAGTTTCTTCCAGTGTCCTGGCCAACAACCCACCAAAGTCCCCATGTGTTGGGAATGGAATGCGCACTCAATCCCCACAGGGACGAACCCTGCTTGTCTAATCCCAGACAGTATCAGGGGCAGGTTGGTGAGAGCCAAGGCTTGAAGGACCCCAGAGTGTGCGTTGGAGATACCCACTTGGGACCAAATGATCTTTACAGATTGAAGTGTTGAATGATGCCAATTCACTGTAGGAAGTTTCTCCCTTTGCTCAGTGCCTGGCTTTCTCCCTAAAATCCATGTAATTTTGCTGAATTGCTAATAAAAAGACCCACAAATTGCAACGTTGCACTTTGCAAGTTGCATCAGATGCCAATCACACTGAAGAAAGTGGGAAAAAAAGGAGTCAATTAAAAAAATCACAGAAACAGGAACTGTTAGTGAATAGGGCAATTTCAAAGGGTTTCGCGTGAACAGAATGGCCCGAGGGGTAATGTGAGGATGGAGAGATGGCCAAATTGTAGGCGTAATATAATTGCACTTGTTAAGATTATTCTTTTGCTTTGGAAACTGACAGGCAACGTTGTCGGAGGTGCCGCCTTTTGGATGAGATGTTAATCCGCGCTCCGATTCAGGAGGTCGTTGAAGATCCCGCGGTGCTGTTTGAAAAGAGAAGGGAGTTTCTCTCTCCCAGTGTCCTGACCGACAGTCCCTGGCTATTTGTGGGTGATCGCTGTGTGGAATTGTACTGCCACATTCACCTACAAATATAATCCATTTCACAGTAAATCCTGTGAAGCGCTTTGAGACGTCCTTCCGGCATGATAAGACACAATACCTCGGTTTAACATTTCATCCAAAGGGCGGCATCTCCGACAACTCAGCGCACCAAGAGAGCTATAGCCATTACTGACTCGGAGATTGGAAGAGCGCGACTGACTGACTGAACCAGATTGGGTAGATAGCCCTTTAGGGCTCTACTTAAATGGTCAAATGCTATCTCCTTCCCTCTCCCCCCGCCCACCACCCACCCCATCCCCAACACACACACATAGACACACACTCTGGGTTGCTTCCAAGGCTGAAATAATTGGATACATAAATTATGTGATTTATTTGCGCTGCTGAACATACGCAACCAAAGCGTCTTGCGTAATGTTTTTTTTTGGATGCGCGACCAGGAAAGCGGGTAACTAATAATCGTCCTGTCACATAAAATCAATTTATTTTGAGAACTGAGCCAAGAAGGAGGCAATCTTCCGCAATCTAGGATCCAAGTGCACCCCGGGGCAAACTGGCAAAACAGCTTTCAATTACATCAGGGAACTCAGATACACCCAACATTCAAGTCAAGTGCTTTTCAAAATCGGTAAACCTTAGATCTTTGCCATATTGACCTATTCATTCCCTCCGCTCGCCTGCTCCACCATCAGCGGTCGGGCCTTGAGCCTCTCTGCCCCCATCCTTTGGAACTCCATCCCACAGTTCCTTCGCCTCACCCCCTCCCTTGCCTCTTTCAAGGCACGTCTCAAGACCCTCCTCTTTGACTGTCCTACCCCTACCCTCCACATCTCCTGATTCCAACCACATGCTCGGGTCTAAATCCCTGACTGTCCAGCGCCTTGGTACATCCTCCCGATGTGAAAATCACTGTATAATTGTAATTTGGTGGTGTTATTATCTTGCACTCTTCAAAGTGGACAAGTGTGAATATTAATAATACCTACATTTGATACAGGGTCTTTCACGCTGGGAGGACATGTCGAAGCACTTCACAGGGTTTACTGTAAAATGTAGTGACTGTGTGTTTTGTGGGCAAAGGCAGCAGCCAATATGCGCACAGCAATGACCCACAAACAGCCATGGAGTGTGTGACCAATTTTATTTGGGGGATTGTTGGCCAGGACACTGGGGGAGAAAAACTCCCTTCTCTTTTTCAATAGTGCCATGGGATCTTTAACGTCCACCTGAACAGGCAGAAGGGACTTTGGTTTAACATCTTATCGGTTTAACAGCACCTCCACCTAATAATAATAATAATCCTTGCATGGGATACAGTGCCTCTCACATCAAGGGGATTGTGTCAAAGCGCTTCACGGGAATTACTGCAGTGTGTGTGTTTTGTAGGCGGATGTGGCAACCAGTTTGGGTTTAACAAGACCACTTGCATTTATATAGTCGGGAGATTTCACGTCGGGAGATTATCCCACGGTGCAGAAAGGAGACATCTCAATGGCTGTGGGTGGGTGGGGGTGGAAGATTTTCAGGGCGAAACGTTAAGCAAGTTTCTTTACTCCTCACTCAATCCACGACTGTTTGTGGGATACTGCTGTGTGCAATTTGCTCCTTGCCAAGGATATGGGTTGGGTCTGATGCCTTGGTTTGTTTCCATTGCTACAAACTGCATTTCTTTTACATTAGAAGCCGCCCTGATGGCTCGGTGGATACAGCTACGGCGTGTTTGTTGTCCAACGCTCCAACGCAGCGCTGTAGGTGTGTGGCATTGCTGGAGATGCCGTCCTTCAGATGAGACACAAGATCTGAACAATGACATTGCTGCTGTTGGTATTTACCAGCATTTTTCGGCACTGAACAAAGTCGGTGGATGCAGGTTCCTTAGCTGGAAATTCTGGTTCACATTGGTCTACATGTGACCTGCTAATGCCATATCAACCTGTCCACTCTTTCCATTCAATAGGCTCACGTACCCTGCCTGCCCCACCATTGGCAGTCGGGCCTTCAGCCTCTCTGCCCCCACCCTTTGGAATTACATCCCACAGTCCCTTCACCTCGCCTCCTCCCTTGTCTCCTTCAAGGCTAGTTTCAAGACCCTCCTCTTCGACCGTGCCTTTGGTCACCCACCCTTGCCCTGCACCCAGCCTGATCCCAACCCCCTGCTCAGGTCCAAATCCCTGCCTGCCCAGTAACTTGGGACATCCTCCTGACATGAAAGGCGCTGTGTAAATGTAATTTGTTGTTGTTAGTGTATATAGTTACTTCAGCTCACTTATCGGTTTTGAATCAGGGTGTTAATCTGTGTTGTTTTGGGTGCAGAAAGACTCGCTGTAGGCTTTCCAGCCTGTTTTGCTCTGGTTATTGTGTCTGAGCCTCTGAGAGATGGCCGATCATCTGATCTGGATTTTACTTGGATGTAAATTATTAAATGGGAAACACAAGTGACAGAGGGGGAATCGGTGACTCAAGCTCATTGTTCCGCTCTTCAGTTTTTAACAAGCCGTTGAGACATGTGAACCAGCACCAATCTCCGGGTGAAACTCACGTCACAGGATGTAAACATGGGGTTCGGTAATAACCCCTTTGGTTGATTTATCGACGAGAGAGTTGATACATCACAGACATCAATTATACAGTCGTGTCAATCTGGCTCATTTTGGTAGCACTCTCCTCTCAAGAGTCAGAAGGTTTTGGGTTCTGACCCCTACATTGGGATTCAAGAGATAACACTCTGGGCTGACGCCCCACGGCAGTATTGTCAGCAGTGCCGGCTTTGCAGACGTCAAACCAAGGTCCCACCTACCTGCTGAGGTGAACATTAAAGCCCTCAAAATAGGCTCTTCCCTCTGCCAACAAGCAGCGCTCAATCTGTGGCTGTCAAAACACTGTAGTATTATTTTTATATTTGGTTTTACTTCCCAGTTTCACTTCTATTTATCGTAATCTTGAAACTCAATTGGACATACTCGTTCTCTTTGCTTCCAGTATTTGTAGCTAGTTTTATCAGCTTAAAACCCACCACACCCATCTCTCTGAAGATTGACCCAGACTCATCTGCTCATTGTGCCTGGTGTCAGCCACCCATTTGCCATCATTTGTATTAAATTCCTCAAGGCCATAAATATCGCTGCTGGAACCACTGCGCTGGGCCATTCAGAGCAGAAGGTCCCGGAGATGATGTGCTGTTAGCTGGGTTCCGCCAGGGTTTAAGAGCTGCTCCAGTTGGCTTCAGCACCGCTCAAAGGTTAGAGGATAAGAAAGTGAACCAAAGTTGCTCTAATTCATTCATAAAGCCAACCCTAATAAGTCCAAAGCCCTGGGGTTATTAATAGCACTGTCAAACTGGCAGGTGCAGTCAGCCACCAGCTCATTCATCTTCACACGATATAATGTAAATTGACGTGGCTGTGTATTTTATAGGCAAATGAGGCGTCCAATTTCTCAACAGCACTGACGAACAAATAGCCACGAAGTGAGTAAACAACACACACAAGGGTTGTCGGCCAGGACACCAGGAGAAACTTCCTGCTCTTTTCAAACAGTGCCAATGGGAACAAGGAGACAGGACCTCAAGTTTCACGTCTCGAGCGAAGAAAGGCAGCTCCAGCAATGCACTGCACTGGAGTGTCAGCCTGGAGCTGCAAGTTCAAAGTCCCGAAGTGAGGCTTGATCCCAGTCTTCCCACTCAAGAGGCGAGTGTTACCAATGGGGTGATGCCGACACCTAGTGTCTGTCTGGTGTCAGCACACGCAGCAAAGAACGAGGACCTTACAATTTTGTCAACGTGAAATTTCCATGAGCACCCAACTAATACACTTAACATGAATGGTCCTAGGTTACGGCAGCTTGTTTCTCCCCCCACTGGTCACCCACACACAATACACCCACACTCATCCTCATGGTGCTATTCAAATAGAGGTCATTTCTCTCAAGTCTCTTCGGCCATAATACCCTAAATATAACCAAAAGGCAAAGAGGGAAATAAGAGATGGAGAGGAAATAAGTCAACTTTTCAGGTCAACAACCTTTTTGTCTGACAAAAGGTCATCAACCTGAACTATATATATCCTTACATATATGTTGGTTACTCAATGAAGTAAGCGGCTATTCACTTCAAGGCTGTTTGAGGAACAGGACTATTGGCAAATTGGCTGCTGTGTTTGCCAACAAATACACAGTCACTACGCACTACATAAGTCCTTAGATGTCTCAATAATGTGATACAGCAAATGTAAGAATAATTAAGTATCTGCCTAAAATTTCATTCTACTTAGGATGGGGAAAAGAGTCAAGTCACCTTTTTCCTTAACAAATCTGCTGGATCCCAAAAGGTAAACACAAAGAGCATTTTGATCAAAGAACATTTCATATGTCGTACTTAGAAAGGCAGCCTAACAAGTGTCGAATCATTCCAACTTTATTTCTAAAAGTTACATGAAGGAAAGAGGCAAAAATGGAAACATGGAAGGGGGGGGGGGTTGGGGAGGGAAAGGGGGTTAAAGAGGGGACAAAAACAAATAATCCATCTGCCAGGAATGCGCAATCTGTGCAGAATAGGATTTTCAAAGGTGTTTCTACACTTTTGTCTTGGTTTACGTATCAATCAATCCCATTCGCACCAAGCGCAGGGTGGAAAATTATGATGTTATCATTCTTTGGGTGGAATATGATGGTTTGCAGTGAAGGAATCAGTGTTACTCTGCCTTTAAAGTCCAAAAACGCTCATTTATTCAGCTTGGCAATAATATTCTGACTTGTGGCAAAGTCAGTGAGATCAGCCCACACACACGCAGAGAGAAAGAGAGGGCTGATTTCGAGGCTTTATTCTCATTTCTTTTTCGTTCCTGGTTCCAGGGGTTGTCCAATATCCTTTCCGCGTAGCTTGAGACCTTTTAAAAAACACAAAGAAGATGTTTACATCCAGTTAGCTACTCCTCGACAAAGCCAAGATGCTTTTCTGACAAAATTAATAAAAGCATAAATTATTTCTGAACAGTTTTGTGAAGCGCAGCGTGAAGTCGCACAAAAGGGAGCTGCACAAAATACTTTTGCCCACAAAATACAAGGTCAATCTACTTTACAATAAATTCTGAGAAACTAAGACGTGATCAGGCGCCGCTGTAGCAAATGCAAGGATTATTGTTATTACATTAGTGCATTGGTGCAAGCGACAACAGCAGAATTATGCTAACATCCTATTCTAGTCTTATTCATGGTAAAAAAAAAATTGCTCTTGCAAAGTCCCTACTAAGTGTCCCTCATAACTTTGGAGATCATTTAACTTTGTCAATTCACTTTCCAGTATATTCTGTGAAGGGTCCTAAAACGACGTGATAAGGTTCTATATCAAATGCAGATTATTATATACAATTCCTGAGCACTTGAAAATGCAAGTCTGTGTGAAAGGCTCAAGTGCAAGTTGTTAATTGTAAAATGGGGATTTATTGTGCGATTCATATTTAGTTTCTGAACCAGCTCAAAACGTAGGAGTGTTAAGTGAAAATAAGTTTTGTTGTTGTTGCAATAACTCACCGAGTATCCGTTCAACCTTGCCAAGGACCTGGTTGTTAGGAATCGCTTTTCCAGATTCGTAATCAGCAATAATCTGAGGCTTTTCACTGATTCTCTGGAGAGACGAAAGGTTACATTGTACAAAGGATCACGTTTCCATGTACAGTAACTGTGTTCCAAAGCTCAATTTCACAGACCTCAATTTGGGCTTGAATGACCCAGACACTATCCAAGAGTAGAACATTCAACGAATGAGTTGAAGTCATTTCCCCCTCCAGACAATCTTAACTGCATGAAGTGTTCAGCGAGATGAGAGAGGAGATTGAGCCACTTAAACTGGACACACCTGGGGCTGGCCATTTTGTGTTTTAAACCGCTTCCAAGGTTAACTGAAGTTCCCTCAGACAAAAAGACACACACACGAGACAGACACATTCATACAGAGACACTCACAAACAGACCGACCCACTTTGAAACATAGAGACACACCAATGAAAATTAAATTCAACAGACCATTAAAGGGCTTTTTTGAGGAGCGGAGGAACAATGCTTGGGGAGGGAAATAGAGCCAAACTGTATTGGAAGGCACCAAATCCCAATTTGTCAGATCTCAAATTTTGGAAAACCATCGGAATGAATCCCCAGACTCCAAAAGGAAGAGGATATGTTGGAAAATAACCCAAACAATAATAAAGAGATACATCTTTCCTGATCAACCCCAGATTTTGTTTTCAAAAGCAGCGGCAATCTCAAAGTGACAGTGGACAAACCCAGAATTTTCCGAAAAAACCTTTGAGAAGGTACCACGTGAGACATTTTTTCCCCTAAAAATTAAGATCACGCAATTGAGGCTTTAGGCGTCACATATGGATTGGAGAGGGATAATAAAAAGTTCATCTACAGAACTCCAACAGGAACTTGTACTAAATAAGGACAATTTTGCTCACTGGCAAGAGGGCTCACGACACGTAAGTATTCTAAACTGATGTCAGTGTCTTGGTCAAGTGAAGCTGACGAACGCCACATATTCAGCCCTCAAAGGCATGGAATACTTTTTTTTTCCTCAAACGTATGGGTTTAAAGTGACAGTAAAACGTACTGTAGCCAGTTCTTTTTGTGTCATTCCGTGGTTCTGCCGCCCTTGCTGGATAAGCTTGCCCACTCCCAGAGAGATCCGCTCGTGGTGCAGTTCCTCAGTCTCCCGGTCCAGTTTGGACGTGTTCTTAGTGACTGTGTGCTGCTTGTTCTGTCCCGCTGCCCCTGGACAAACCACACCCATTACAGTCATTTCAAAAATACAGAACATCAAATCGGACGCACTGCAGCCAATTTCTGCAGCTATACAAAATCAGCTTACATTTCTTTGTCGTCGCAACGTCATCGCCTCTCCGCTGTGCTGAAGTGATTGCCTAAGATCATAAAATCAAAAAGGTCAGTTTTCACATCAATTATGCATCCACAATTGCATGTCTATTTCACCCACAAGCTTTACAGTATATTCTGTGAAGCGCTTTGAGGAGACTCGGAGACGTGATCAGAAGTTACATCAAACGCAAGGATTGTTATTATATATTCGGATTCTAAAGCTTAGACATATTGATGATAAATACAACAGACGGCACATGACCTTCACATGAGGGAGTGGGGAATAGGAGGGAGTAAAGGAATGGGCGGAGACACGTGTGGGGTGTAAACATTTGCACGGGGCCGAGCGGCCCGTTTCCGGTGCTGCGCATTCCTTGTAAACGAAGGCATTTAGGGCCACAACAACAACAACAATAATAATAATTTGTTGACAAGCAACAGCAATAACAACACGAGTAATCCTTGCAACCGACACGGCATCTCATCACACACCGTCGAGACGGCTCAAAGTGCTTCGCGGAATGGACTGTAAAGTGGAATGACTGTGCATTTTGGGGGCGAAACGCAGCACCTGGAATATGTTATCCATCTCTACACACATATACACACATATATAGGGTATCATTTTGTACTGTACACGTTTACGGTATATGTATATATATATACACTGTGAAGCACTTTGAGACATGTTGATGACGTGATAAGGCAAAGGGGGGTGTGGGGGGTCCGCGAGGCGACGGGAAGGACTATTAAACTGTCTCAAAAGACAAACCCCCCGCAAACTAAACCGCAGACCCTAAGCCCCGGCAGCAGGAACTCGCCCTCCACCCCACCCCACCCACCCCCCGGGGGGCAGCGCAGCCCTCGGGGCGTGAGTCAGCACTGGGGCCGCCGTGGCAGCCAAAGCTGCGCATGCGGCGGGTGCTCGGCAGAGGGAGCTACCGCAGGGGCGGGCGGGCCGGGCCGGGCCCGGTCAGTGCGGGGAACCACCTGCCTCGGGGGCCTCGGGCCTCCTGCCCCGCGCGCTCGCCTGGCCCGGCTGCCCGGCTCTCTCACCCCCCCCCCCTGGCCCGGCCGCCCGGCTCCCCCCCTCTCCCTCAACCCTGACCTGCTTGGACTTGGATTGGGCTGTGCTCGGCCCCTTCTTCCTCAACACCGTCACCGTGTCCCAGTCGCTCTCCGCCATTGTCCTCTCGCAGCTGTCTTCAGTGCGTGCGTGCCGTGCGTGCATGCGCACGCGCAGCTCGCGCGCCGCCGTCCCTCCGTCACCGCGTAAACAAGAAGTTTTTATGAGGCGCGAGGACAGCCAGCCAATCGCAGGCGCGGAGTCGAGGCAGCCAATCGCAGGCGCGGAGTCAGGCAGCCAATCGCAGGTAGGGAGGCAGTTAACCAATCACAGGGAGACGATTAGCCAATCACAGACAGGCAGTCATTGAGCCAATCACAGGTCGGCAGGGAGCCAGCGAGCCAATCACAGGCGAGGAGGCAGAGCGCGGGCTCAGCGCGCGCGATGCCGTCTGGACAGACGGGGGAGTCGCGAGCTGGAGGTGGAAGGATGGAGACCGGGGACCCGGTGCTGCCGCCGCCGCCGCCGCCCGAGGAGCTGAAGCAGCGGCTGGAGGCGGCGGGTCAGGCCCATGTGCTCCGGTTCTGGCCGGAGCTGGCGGCGGGCGAGCGGAGCTCCCTGGCGGCCGAGCTGAGGCCTGGGAGCCGCGGGAGCTGCGGGCTCACTGCGAGGCGGCCAAGCGGGCCCTGACCCCGGCCAGGCCTCCGGCTCGCCCGATGGAGCCCGTCCCACAGCAGCTGATGGGCAGCGCGGTCAGAGGCCACCCCGAGGTCCTCAGCCGGTGGGAGCAGCGAGGTAATCACATTAATAATAAATAATAATAATAACAGTCATAATCCGTGCATTATGATACAGTGCCTTATCATAACGTCACCGCGACGTCTCAAAGCGCTTCAGGGAATAGACTGTAAAGTGAATTGACTGTATGTTTTGTGGATGAAACGCGGCGGCCGATTGCGCACCAGCAGCGAGACCCCCACAAACAGTCGTGGGCCGAGTGACCGCATTATTAGCTTTTTAATTATTAAGTGGATTATTACACCCGGAGAAGTGATCCGCCAATCGTCTCAACAGCCGGGTTCCCACTCACTGCTTGGCGTGCGGAGGGAGGACACGTGCCTAAGGTGCCGCTCCGCCTGGATGTCCTCTTGCTTGTGAGGCGAGCTGCCTAACTACCACGTTAGGAGACTCCGACACTGGTCTTCGATGTGAAAACAATAACAACTTGCATTTACGTAGCATGTCTCATGAAGGGTAGCCTTTTGGGGCGCTTAACGGTGGCAGGAGATGACGCCGAGCCGGGGGGTGGGGGGGGGGGGTGGGGGATGTTGACTGTAAGCACGGGCGAAGAGGAAGGTCTTTGGTCGTGATCTAAAATTGGGAAAGGAGGCGGCAAACGTAGAGGGACTGAGGGAGAGAGTTCCAAAGTTTCGGGACGTAGTGGCAGAAAGCACAGCCGCCGAAGGTGGAGTGGGTTGGGAAGCGGATCGGAGAGGTACGGAGTTGCCAGGACGTGAAGGGATTTGTTGACGAGATATGAACAAGTCTGGATTGTAAGGAAAGAAGTTGGTACAAAGAGTTCATGTGTTGACTCTCGGAGCGGAAGTGCACAGATGGTCAGCTTCAGTGGTGTGGCCACACTCGGTATAAAAAGAACTATGTTTTGCAACCTGGCCCTTGGCTTGTCGCTCTCGGCTTGTGGTGGAAGACAAGCTGCATTGATTGCAATTTCCCTTCCGCTGCAGGAGACACTGAAAGCCATTCACACGCTCACTCGCGTATTTGTACTTTGAGCCTCGTTCACATGACCAACCTGCTGGCAAGCACGTGTCAGGGGAATGTTATTGCTGTGTCAGTGCTGACTGACTGTGGAACGACCACAAGCTGAGATCCAGCCAGAGCAAACATTAGAGGAACAGGAGATGACTTTCGGCCCATCGAGCCTCTCCCACCACTTTCCACCAGTTTTCAGATCAATTCATCAATTTATATTTTTTAAACAAATCACTGTTATTTGGGTTTCAGTGAATACTGTATTTATGATGCAGGCTACTCGTGTGTTCAGGACTGCCCTACTCTTGAAATAATAAAATAATAATAATAAGTGCACTATTACGTTGTTGAGGAGTCTCAAAGCGCTTTCCCAGAATATGTTTCCACGACTGTTTGTGGGACACCGCTGTGCGCATTCCGCCCACAAATATACAGTCAATTCACTTTACAGTCTATTCTGTGAAGCGCTTTGAGACATCGAGAAGATGTGAAAAGCGCTATATCAAATGCCAGGACCTTGATTCACCATATATTTGGTCTTACCCGAGTTTAAATTGCTGATCATTTTGTTTCTGTGTTAATTTCTTTCAGGATTCCAGCTGATCTCTGAGAATAAAGTGGCTGTAATCCTGCTGGCTGGGGGCCAAGGCACCCGCCTCGCTGTGCCTTATCCAAAGGGTATGTATAACGTGGGGCTCCCCAGTGGGAAAACACTGTACCAGATTCAGGCGGAGAGGATCCGGAAGGTGCAGGAGCTTGCGGAGGTCAAGCATGGCAACAAATGCACCGTCCCTTGGTGAGTTTCCGTCCAGTTCCTAAGCAGTGAACCGTGCAGACAGTTTTCATAGATTAGTAAATGATTTATTTCAAGTCAGTATAGGCCGACCCTTATCTCTCTACCCACCCCCACCCCCCCCAAAACATAGTGGTCTGAATCCATAAGATTAGACCTCAGGTTTTAGTAAGTGCTTTAATAGTAATCCTTGCATTTGATATAGCACCTTATCACGTCGTTGAGGCGTCTCAAAGCGCTTCTTAGGATGTACTGTGGAGTGTCTGTGTATTTAGTTTTGTGGATGTCGCTGTTTATGTGCAATGGAGAAACCTACAACATATCTGCTGCTTAGACGAGTTGGGATATGTGATGATACCCTGCCTTGTGGGCACTGAACTCTTGAGGAGGTGGCATGCTAATCCCACAGTCTGTGACCGTAGGCCAAGCCTCGCTGTGTCCTTACAGCTCGCTTGCTGAGTGGAAGCAGGGAGGAGTGTATGTGTGTGGATAAGGAGGGGGCAAATGATCTGAGTTGGTGGTGGAGAAGCAGCTTGAGGTGGCACTGAGGCTCCAGGGCACTGCCCCACATGAAGGGTGCTATGTAAATGCAAGTTGTTGTGGATGAGCAGCCCTCAATCTCCATCTCACTGACCTTTCCTCTCTCCTCTTCACTAGGTACATCATGACCAGCGAATTCACATTGGAGCCAACCCAGAGATTCTTTGCCGAGCACGACCATTTCAACCTGGACAAGTCCGACATCATTATGTTTGAGCAGCGGATGATTCCAGCCGTGGGTTTCGACGGAAAGATCATTCTAGAACAGAAGGGGAAAGTTGCCATGGCTCCAGGTTGCTCCCTTTTAAGTTCAGGAATCTCACGGTTTAGTGTTAGGTCTTCGTGAGAGGCCCAAGGAATCAAGTGCTCCTGTTTAGAATAATCCCCAGTGTGTCAGCATTGTCCAGGTTGGCGACGCAGTAATGTTTCCACTACACTATCCATCCAGGGCTCCCAGGTCCCCCCACAACGTCGCTGTTCTATTCGCGCCCAATATAATTGCATTGAGGGCATTTCATATGACTTTCATGTGGGAAAGAAGAAGCACATTTGCCACATTGTAGTTTCTTGTCATCTTCCCGTCTGTTGTTTCATTTGCATTTCGCGGGCTGGGTTCTTTGTCTAGACTAAACCGAGGTGTAGCATGTGACCAGCAAGATTGTAGAAGGCAAACTAGATGGACCTTGGTCTTTAAGCGCTCTGAGATGCTACCCTGTGTGGAGGGCGCTATATAAGTGCAAGTTGTTGTTTCTCGTCTAATAATTAAAGTGTGCACTTCGCACCAGAATATCTGACACCATTGGCCACAGCGGGTCCCCAGATCTTGTCTATGTAAATCACTGGACATTTCTGCTGTTTCTTTGATTCGTTGCCAGGAGAAACCTATGCAGTCTATGGTCACTATTTCCCCAGAGGTAATAACCCAGTAGGTGATGCAGTGGGAACAACATACTGCGGACTCTCCTCCTCCCAATCTCAGCTCAGCCTCTGAAAGAGTTGACTGAAACTGGGCACTTTCTCACCCATTAGAAATCTGGGTCTCCTTGTTAATTGGACTGTGCTTTCTACCACTGCAGATGGGAATGGCGGGCTGTACCGAGCCCTGGCAGACAGCATGATCCTGGAAGACATGGATCGTCGAGGCATTCGGTACCTTCACGTCTACTGCGTGGACAACATCCTGGTCAAAATGGCGGACCCTATCTTCATAGGTTTCTGCGCAGAGAAAGGAGCGGACTGCGGTGCTAAGGTGAGTGGCTATTGTGAGCGGCTAAAGCTTTTTGTGCTGGTCAGTGTTGGCGCTTGCTGGTTTAATGCCAAGCTGAGGTGTAATGTCAGTCTGAGATCAGACTGGAAGAAAGATACCAACCCTCTCATGACACTGTCTCTGTTGTGTGCCCACAGGTGGTCGGAAAGACAGACCCTAGCGAGCCGGTGGGTGTGGTGTGTCGAGTCGACGGAATCTACCAGGTGGTAGAGTACAGCGAAGTCAGCCAGGAGGTGGCCGAGATGCGAGACGAGGACGGATGCCTGACCTACAACGCTGGGAACATCTGCAATCACTTCTTCACTCTGGATTTCCTCAAGTCCATTGCAGAGTAAGTGTGTGTATTTGAATTGGGTAGAACTGGGGCCGAGGCCTGAGCGCGCACACAGCACGAGCAGCTAGCAACACTGAGTTAGGTTGGACAGTTAAAGGAACACTTGGGGGGGTGGAGGGAGAGGAGACGCATTTTGCTTCCACCCCAATGTTTTATTGCTCTCGTTCTCCCCCCTCCGATTTCCTGCAATCTGAGTGAAACGATCCAGATCCCTTTCAGATCTGCTACTATCTTATGTTTATATCATACCTGCATTGAGCATCCCCAATAAGTAGACGGAGCTTATTAACATACACCAAAATCTGGAGCACCTTCCCTCAATCCCTTTGCCTTGCCCGCTCCTTCCCCATCTTCATGTCACGCCTGAACTCCTTCCTCTTTGACCATGGTTACGGTCACCTCCTGCTCCGCCGCTGTCAAGCCTTCTGAGATGCAACCCTACGTGAGGGACACTGTGTAAATGCATGTTGTTGTTGTTATCGGTTCCTGATTGTCACTCTCAGAGGATAAGTGTACATTTATTTTTCTGCAGAGAGTTTGAACCTAAGCTGGTACCTCACATGGCCATCAAGAAGATTCCATTTGTGGATGAGCAGGGGAACAGAGTGAAACCAGAGAAAGGCAACGGCATCAAGATGGAGAAATTTGTCTTTGATGTTTTCCAGTTTGCCAAGTAGGTGTAACTCAGTGGCTGGGTGTATCTGGCATCTTGTACTGAGCCTGAAAGATGCTGGTTGATGCTACTATTTGAGTTGCTAAAGATTGTTGAGACCTAGATCTCTATCCTGAGCTGAGCACCTGACAATTGAGGAGGTTAGGATATCAGGAACTGCAACTGAGGGAGTAACCAGGACATGGAGAATAGATAGATGGAGTGAGGGGTAGAGCGGGTGCGTGCGGGGTAGAGCGGGCGAGTGCGGGGTAGAAAGGGCGAGTGGGGGGGGACAGAGCGGGCGAGTGGGGGGGGGGCAGAGCGGGCGAGTGGGGGGCAGAGTGGGCAAGACGGGGGTAGAGAGGGAGAGAGAGATTATCTCACCAGGCTTTCACTCTGAATATGCAGGAATTTTGTGGTGTTTGAGGTTTCGAGAGAAGAGGAGTTTTCGCCTCTGAAGAACGCGGCTGGTGCTGGTGTCAAAGACTCTCCAGTGACTGCCAGGCGGGCTCTGCTGTGGCAGCACCAGCGCTGGGCACTGCGGGCAGGCGGGCACTTCCCCAACCACCAAATACCTCGCTCAGACTGGTGAGTTACTTACTGAAAGAAACGGTTCCAAAAAGCACAAGAGTGAACGGTGGCATTGAATATTGGGCGGTAATCCTTATACTTGTGCTACCTGATAGCTCAGTGGTTAGAGTGCTCACCTCGCAAGCAAGAGTCCTGGGTTCGATTCCCAGCAGAGCGAAATGCTGGCAAATTTTCTTACTCCAAGCGCCTCTGTTTACCTCGCACTAAGTAGGAGCCTGGTTGTTAGTCGATTGCGGAGCACTTTTCCGGGGGTAATAAGTTCTTAAAAAAAATTTTTATATAAGAGTGAATTGGTCACTCAATCCACCACTGTTTGTGGGACGCTGCTGTGTGCAATTGGTTGCCGGGTTTCGCCTGCAAAATATACCGACAATTCACTTTACAGTGTATTCTGTTTTGTAAGAGAGGAAAACTGAAGCATGAGTGAAATTGGACGAGGGAGATGATTATTTTGTCCTGTGAGCTGTTATTGTGTGCCGTGGAGCGTGTGCTAGAGAGTGAACTGATGTATTTATGTATTTCTGCAGGTCGGAGGAGAGTGAGGAGCCCCCGCTGGTGTGTGAGATCTCGCCGTTGGTCTCGTACGCAGGAGAGGTACAGCAGGGGCTTTGGCAATGGGGAAAGTGGGTTCATTTGCGGTGTTAGTGTTAACTCTTTCAGTGTAGAGTGGCCGTGATTAATTACTGTACCAATAAAACTTCACACATTGGTGAAATATTCCCTTTCCCCTGGAACCAGCCGGAACTGTGTTCCGACAGGAGCCCCAATGAAATTGACACTGGTTAGAGGGGGTGGGCTGGGTGTCATTGGGCAGTTAACACTGCTAGTATCTTCCAATGATTGTACTTGCAAACAGTTTGGATTAACCTTCAGCCTTGTAGGGTTTTTATGCCTCGTTTGATTTCACCCTGCCCATCAACTCCATTATGACATTAATAATAATAATCCTTGCATTTGATAGAACGCCTTCTCACATCTTCAAGATGTCTCAAAGCGCTTCACAGAAAATACAGTGAAATGAATTGACTGTATTTTGTGTGTGAAATTAAAGTCCAGTTGTCTTGACCTCCGCTAGGATGGAAACAGAAGATTTCTTGTTCAATTCTTAAGAGCTGTGTGTTTTGTTTCCCCCCCCACCCCTTGTTCACAGGGCCTGGAGGTATACCTGAAGGACAGAGAGCTCTATTCACCTCTCCTCTTGACCAAGAAGATGGCAGAAGAACTAGCGAAGGCCAAGTTGGCCGTCTAATGTTGGGAGAAACACCTTCGCTGCTGGCATTGTAATTAATTGAAAACAGTTGGGTGGTGCGTTTACTATGGCGTCCAAACATTTACAGCATTTCCTCAGTCCTCGAGTGTGGGGGTTGTGTCCATACATTCCACAGGTCCGAAGCCCTTTCAAGGTGGTTTTCTTGGCCGTATTAGTCCTATGTCACAGTCCTCAGGCTTCTATCATACGGTCATAAACTGGCTGGCCAGTTGTTCCTGTGCTTCACAAGGAGAGATCTCAGCAATCCACCTGTGACGGTGGATTCCTGTAGCATAATGGTTAACACACTCGCCTCGCAAGCGAGCGGAACCAGGTTAAATTCCTGAGCGCGGTGAAACCTTGGGCAAGTTTCTTTACTCTTCACGCCTCTGTTTATCCAGCAATAAGTAGGAACCCGGTTGTTAGTTGATTGGCGAATCACTTTAAGGGATGATAATAATCCCTCCAAAAAATTTGCTCCATTGTTTGTGAGCACTGCTGTGCGCAATTGGCTGCCACGTTAGTGGTTAGTCAATTCACTTTACAGTATATTTTGTGAATGCGTTTTGAGATGTCTCGAAGACGTGATAAGGCGCTATATCAAATGCAAGGATTATTATTATGCTTTGTGATACTATTGTGCTTTTTATAAATCCACAAACTTTCAGTACTATATAACTTTATGTATACTTTATACCTTTGTAATTCTATAACTTTGAAAGAGAATGATCTGATATTGACCTATGCTTTAAAGTGCCTTTCCTGGTCCTCCGGCAGAAATATCTGGAGACATTGTGCAATTACTGAGGTAACATTTCATTTTCTGCCTCAATAGCTGTGAGAGCCAGTGCAATAAATTGGGATTAATATCAATGCCAAATTTTGTCTGTCTCTTGCTGTAACCCAGGCTCCAGGCCTTGCTCCTGACCAAACTGCCCGGCAGTATGAACTCCCATTTGCTAACAGTGGAGCACAAGCCCAGATTACAATTTTCAGTGAAGTAAATCTCACCGCAGGAGTGAGTTGCTGGAAGGGATGGGTGAATGATTGGGTGAATTGTGAGCTGTTTCTGGTCTGATATACATGTCCACAAAGCCGTTACCCCTCCCCCCGCCCCGTTTCAAACCACAATATGAGACAACAGAGGGGCTGAAACAAGCTGTCAGAGATGCCTTCTCGCTCCATCCATCCATCCATGCCACAGCAAACGTGGTGACGGACCATTGTCTGCCATGAAAATGATGGTGCTCCCACCAATTCTCCACATGTTTCAGTTGTTGGTCAGGGTATTGTAGGGAAAAGAAACATGGGGGTAAGAGGACTTTATGGACACCCTGTGTGTTGTGTGGAGATAATAACAATTATGGAGACTTTGAGAAAGGATCCGTGAGGCATGTAATTCTATCGTACATCTGTTTGAAGCGCTTTGAGAAGTCTCAAAGACCTGATAAGGTGCTATATCAAATGCAAGGATTATACAGTCAATTCACTTACAGTCTATTCTGTGAAGCGCTTTAAGACGTCGAGAAGACGTGCAAAGCTCTATATCAAATGCAATGATTATTATTAATATTATTCTGTCAAGATCCTACATGAACTAAATAAGATGAGCCGCATTTAAAAGTCCTTTAATCCGGGGCTGAAAAGGGCTGTGATGCCGACCGGCTGCTTCAGGTCCCCCGCACTTCCCTCCCCACCATTGACGATCCGGCATTCAGCATCAATGCCCCCACGTTCTGGAACTCTTATCGCTCGGTCCCTCCGCCTCAACCCCTCTTCAAGTCCCATCTCTTCGACTGTGCCTTTAGCCACCCTCCTACCAGAACCCGAACCCCACCCCCGGCCTGCTCCAATCCCCTTCTAAGCCCAATTCCCGGCTCAGGTCCAAACAACAAAATTGCGTTTGTGCAGCGCCTTTCACGTCAGGAGAGGGTCCCCGGGCACTGGGCAGACAGAGCTTGGGGGGGGGAAAAACCCAAACCTCCTGACTGTCCCTCCACTGCGCCCTGGGACGCCTTTCCGACGTGAAGGGCTCTGGCTAAATCCAGGTGTGGTGGTGGTGGTGATGATGGTGGTGGCGATGATGATGATGGTGGTGATGATGGTGGTGGTGATGATGATGATGGTGGTGATGATGATGGTGGTGATGATGATGGTGATAGTGATGATGGTGGTGATGATGATGGTGGTGGTGGTGATGATGGTGATAATGATGATGGTGGTGATGATGATGGTGGTGGCGATGATGGTGGTGGTGATGATGATGGTGGTGATGATGATGGTGATAGTGATGATGATGATGGTGGTGGTGATGATGATGGTGGTGATGATGATGGTGATAGTGATGATGATGATGGTGGTGGTGATGATGGTGATAATGATGATGGTGATGATGGTGATAGTGATGATGATGATGGTGGTGGTGGTGGTGTTCAATGTGAGTTTGAAAATGGGAACCTGTTGTGTGTTCAGTTTGACTGGACCCCAATGGACCAATCAGCGTGAGGCTCCGAGTCCCCCGGCCAATCAGCGTGAGGCTCCGAGTCCCCCGGCCAATCAGCGTGAGGCTCCGAGTCCCCCGGCCAATCAGCGCCGGGGTGGGGGGGGAAAGGAACGTGGAGAGGAGTGGGTGACGTCACAGAGGGAAAAGTAACAAAAACTTTTTTCCCGCCACGTGACCCCGCGCCGAGACTCTCCTCTCTCTCTCTCTCTCTGTCTCTTTTGGGGGAAAAAAAGTCCATCAAACAAAAACCTCAATTAAAAAACCCCAAATACCTGTGGTTTTGACCCTAAAAAAACCACACAGCCCCAGAGGAGGAGGAGGAGGAGCCGCCGCCGCCGCCACCGCCGCCGCCGCCGCCGCTATGCAGCCCGCGGGGCCGGGGGGGCTGTGCCCCGGGGCTGTGCGCGGGGCCGGGCCCGGGGGAGCTGGAGCTGGAGGCGGGGCCGGGGCCGGGGCCGGGCTGCCGAGGGCTGCCCCGGGCTTTCCTGCACAGCCTCCGGACCCTGTTCGACATCCTGGATGACCAGCGGCGGGGTTTGGTGCACCTGCGGGAGATCGAGTCTCGCTGGCGGGGAGGGGAGGCTGACGAGGCCGAGGCGGCCCGAGTCCTGCAGTGTCTGCGGGACGTGGCCCCGCCCTCGGGGTACCTCACCTTCCACAGCTTCGTGATCGGACTCCGCTCGTCCCTCTTCGCCTCCGAGAGCGGCCGCCACCCGGGCGGGGGGGGCGGGGGGAGCGGGGGCGGGGCTGCTGCTGCCAACGGTGAGTCCGGAGGGAGGGAGAGTGGGGGGGAGGGAGGGGGGGAGGGAGAGTGGGGAGGGGAGGGAGGGAGGGGGAATGGGAGAGTGGGGGGGGGAGGGGAATGGAGAGTGGGGAGGGGGGAGGGAGGGGAATGGAGAGTGGGGGGGAGGGAGGGGGGGAGGGAGGGAGGGAGGGAGGGGAATGGGAGAGTGGGAGGGGAGGGAGGGAGGGGGAATGGGAGAGTGGGGGGGGAGGGGGGGAGGGGGAATGGGAGAGTGGGGGGGAGGGGGGGAGGGGGAATGGGAGAGTGGGGGGGGGGGGGAGGGAGGGGGAGGGAGGGAGGGAGGGGGAATGGGAGAGTGGGGGGGGAGGGAGGGAGGGGGAATGGGAGAGTGGGGGGGAGGGAGGGAGGGGGAATGGAGAGTGGGAGGGAGGGGGGAGGGGGAATGGGAGAGTGGGGGGAGGGAGGGAGGGGGAATGGGAGAGTGGGGGGGAGGGAGGGAGGGGGAATGGGAGAGTGGGGGGGGAGGGAGGGAGGGGGAAGGGAAGGGAGGGGGGGGAGGGAGGGAGGGGGAATGGGAGAGTGGGAGGGAGGGAGGGGGGAATGGGAGAGTGGGAGGGAGGGAGGGGGAATGGGAGAGTGGGAGGGAGGGAGGGGGAATGGGAGAGTGGGGGGGAGGGAGGGAGAATGGAGAGGGGGAGAGGGAGGGAGACATAATGGAGGGAGGGAAGGAGGGAATCGAGGATGGAGGGGAAAGAGGGAGGGAATCGAGGATGGAAGAGGGAGGGAGGGATGGAGGGGAAGAGGGAGGGAGGGGGAAGAGGGAGGGAATCGAGGATGGAAGAGGGAGGGAGGGATGGAGGGGAAGAGGGATGGAGGGACTCGAGGATGGAGGGGGAAGAGGGATGGAGGGAATCGAGGATGGAGGGGGAAGAGGGATGGAGGGAATCGAGGATGGAGGGGGAAGAGGGAGGGAGGGATGGAGTCAGGAAAGAAAGCCAAGTGCAAAAACGGAGCCGTGTTGCCCGGGTTTATATTTTCCCGCAGTGCCATTTTCAACTTTTTAAAGATAAATGAAATGTAAAATTGTATTTTTATCCTTTTCCATTTGTGTGGAGCCGGAGGGTGCAGAGTCTCTTGTAAGGAGTGGAGTCCTGTTGCTCAGTGGTTAGAGCACTCGCTTTGCAAGCGAGAGACCTGAGTTCAATTCCAGGCAGAGGGCGAAACCTTGGGCAAGTTTCCTTACTCCACACAGAGCCTAATAATAATCCCTCCAAAACCAAAACAATAATAAATTGGTCATTTTCAATCTACGACTGTTTGTGGGACATTGCTGTGCGCAATTGGCCGCCGCGTTCGCCCACAAATATACAGTCAATTCACTTTACAGTGTGTTCTGTGAAGCGCTTTGGGACGTCCTCTCCCGACGTGAAAAGCGCTATATCAAATGTAAGGATTGTTATTATTATTACTATAAGGTTCAGAGATCTCTTCCCCCACTCTCCTTCCTCCCCCACCACCACCACAAAAAATACGCACATCTACTGTACTTGGTAAAGAATAATAATCCTCGCCTCATCGCGTCACCGAGACGTCTCAAAGCGCTTCGCAGATTATACTGTAAATTGAACTGTTTTTTTTTTCATTTGTAGGCGAAACGCGGCAGCCAATTGCACACAGCGGAGTCCCACAAACAGTCGTGGATTGAGTGACCCGATTTTTTTTTTTTTTGTGAGGGATTACTACCCCCTGTAAAAGCGATCGGCCCAATCGACCACCAACCGGGTTCCTCCTCACTGCTCGGTAAACCGGAGTAAGGAAACTTGCCCGAGTAAACTGATATCTCGACCCTGGTTTAACTTGTCACCGCCGCTCCAGGCCTTGTGCTGACAATATCCGAGCCCCAGTTATTTATGTATTCGTATATGTGCCTAACTCGCTCTCCTGATAACTTGTCGCTGCCCCTTTTCCCCCTGGAGTGACACGTTATCAGGTGTTTGACTATGTAGACGCAGGGTATGGTGTGTGGTGGGCACTTGCGAGCACTGCGCTGCTGGAGATGATGTCCTTTGGATGAGATATTAAACCCAATACCTGTCTGTAGGGAAAGGTGTGGAGAGAGTGAGGGGACGAGATGGAGAGTCCCCTGAATGGAGTTCCAGAGAGCGAAGCGTTGAACCCCCACCTGAGGTGGGGGGCATGAAGTAGGCTCGTTGAGGGAGCAGCCAGGGTTGCAGGAGGTCACGGAGGGTTGGGGGGGGGTAAGGCTGTGGGGGTATTTGAAAGCGGGGGATCGTAAATTCCTTTGGGGAATATTCACAACTGTGCTACACGTATTTAATGTGTGTGTGTGTGTTAGTCTGACGCAGAGGTAGTGCTCTCGTCTCCTGTCAGAAGGTTGTGGGTTCAATCTCCCCGGGTCGGGACTTGAAATCAGATGATGCTCCAATGCAGAGCTGCTGGGGAGTGTGTGTTGCATTGTCCGGGGTGTCATCCTTCGGATGCGACGTTAAACCGAGGTCTCATCTGCCTTGTGCGGGTGTTCGAAACGAGAAGGGAGATTCTCTCACCCCGTGTCCTGGCCAACGAATCCCCCAATAGAAAATTGGTCACTCGCTCCACGGCTGTTTGTGTGACGCTCCTGTGTGCAAACCGGCTGCCGCGATTCGCCCACACAAATACACAGTCACTCCACTTCACAGCATACCCTGTGAAGCGCTTTGAGATGTCTCAGCAACGTGATAAAGCGCTGTGTCAAATCCTAGGATTGTTATTGTTGTTGACGCTTGCGGTTTGGAGGCTTCGTAAACGTTAGGGATTCCCTCCGTGTTCAACGCAGGGTCCAGAAGAACCGGGAGCATAGTCTTCAGGAGTAACGTGAGGCCGGTCGGCCCAGGTGTGTACGGAGGCTGCCACCAGCCCCGCTCCGCCACCGGGCAGCCCAAAGCCCTCGCAGTAAAGCACACCAACCACAAGGGAGCTCCGGAGAGGCGCAAATCCCCCTTGCGGGTGAGATCCATGAACACTCCAGACCTGGTCCAGGAGCGGGTCAGCGAGGCGGACCCTGACTGCTGCGCAGTGCGAGGAGACGGACATCACAACACGGACTGCCAGGACCAGATGGAAGTGCAGATGAATGTGCAAACAGGTGTGAGAGAGAGGGGCGTTTCTCGTGACAATACACCTTGTCGTTTATTCGTAAATAAGTATTTATTTATTATAAATTTCTAATACAGTTCTTTATTATTATTTATAATAAGCAAATATCTGGCACTGTCAAGCACCCTGCAAACCAATATAAATTTATATTGCCTGAGGGACGCTGTATAAAACACCAGATTGTTGTAGTTGTTGAGTGTCCTGCCAATACTCGCTCCCTGATACACACAGGGAGTAGGTTCCAGGGGACGTTATAGACATCTTGTGTGGGGCAGACAATATTGATGCGTCTGCATGGCTCGGTTGGTGGCGCTGGACATTAGCCGTGAGTAACGAGTTTGTGGGTTCAAACCCCACGTCAATACGTTAAATGGTTTCTGCTGTCTGCTTTCTTTCGGGGGAGAAATGTCACAGAACTTATTTTTTTCGGGGGGTTAAATGGGTCTGTGATGTGATGAGTGAGGGAGGGAGGGAGGGAAGGAGGGTTGACTGGATGGATAGAATGTTGTAATTATTGGTCTCTGCCACTGGAGGGAATCTGTGAGAGAGAGAGAGATCCAACTCCATTCAATGAACCCGCGCTCATTGTTTCATTGTTTGTTGGCGACTCCGAGACCTGGTGCAATAGATACTGAGTGTATTCGGAGCGGGCAAGAAGCTACCGTGCCTCGCCCGGCCAGAACATTCAGTGGAATAGCGGCCCGTCCACTCCCTCCGCTTGGCCGACTCCATGTCGCCCGGCCCACGGTCAAGCGGTCAGGCCTTCAGCCTCTCTGCCCCCACCCTTTGGAGCTCCATCCCACATTCCCTTCGCCTCACCCTAGCTTCACACCCTTGCCTCCTTCAAGGCCGTATCAAGACCCTCCTTTTCGACTGTGCCTTCGTTCACCCGCCTACCCCAAACCCTCTCCACCCTCCACCCCACCTGATCCCCAAACACCACCACCCCCACCCACCCACCCCCCACCCCCCCGATACCAACCTCCCCAAATTCCTGAAGTCCAGAGGCTCTGGACATCCTGCCAACGTGAAAGATACTGCACACGTGTAATGTGTTGTAGTTGATTAAAGCGCAACAAGCCGCGATGGCCACGTCACTGTTGGCCCTCTTGCCTCCTCAGGTGTGGAGGGAAAGTGTATGAGCCGCTATCAGAGTGAGAGCAACGCCACGGGAATGCCCTACTCACGGAGAGGCAACCGCGATCGGACTCAACCCCGGAGACACACCATAACCAGCGGGGTTGACTACGACTTGGTGAGCTTTACACTCACTCACTCACACTCACCGCCCCCCCCCACTTACTCACTCAATCACTCGGGAGACACTGTTATTCAGTGTAGTTATTTGGGGACCTGCTCCCAGGAGTTTTCCAGTAACAACCTGCCATCCAGTATGCTGCTGGGGACAGGTGGCTGACACAAGCCCTGGGAGTTTCAGAGCAGGAGGGAATTAAAGGAACATTGTGTGTCAGCCTGGCTCAGTGGTGGCTCTCTCGCCCCTGAGTCAGAAGCTTGTGGGTTCAAACCCCCACGTCTGGACATCGCCTAAGCTGACACTCCAATGAAACACTGGGCGGGGGGTTATGTTGTCAGAGGTGCCGTCCTTTGGACGAGTTGTTGAACCAAGGTCCCGTCTGCCAGTTCAAGTGAATGTTAAAGATTCCGTGGCACTATTCGGGAAGAGGAGGGAGTTTCTCTCTCCCGCTGTCCTGCTCAACAACCGCTCAAATAAAATTGGTCGCTCACTCCATGGCTGTTTGTGGGACACTGCTGTGTGCAATTGACTGCTGCTTTTTGCTCACAAAATACAGTCACTCTATGAAGCACCTTGAGACGTCACAACGATGTGATAAGGAGCGATATCAAATGCAAGGTTTATTATTATTATGTTGTATTTTGCTGTCAAGGAAGGAACTTTTTGGTTTGAATCTCAAACTTTCCTTCCGATTTGTCTTGGAAGCTGTGTGTGTGTTCTCACCTCTTTCTCTCTCTCTCTCTCTCCCCCCGTTGATCACAGCTGAAGAGGATGAAGGAGCTAGAACAGGAGAAAGATGCTTTACTACAGGGACTGGAGGTGGTGGATTGTGCCCGGGAATGGTACCTCCGGCAAATCCAGGCTGTTCAAGAGCGACAGAAACAAGTTGGGAAAATCACAGACGCTCGTGTGAGTGAAGCCACCGCCTGTGATTAACAGAGAATCCTTCCCCGAGCAATCCCAGCCACTTAGTGAGACACTGCTGTGCACAATTGGCTGCTGCGTTTCGTCCACAAAACGTAGTCCATTCACGTTACAGTTTATTCTGTGAAGCGCTTTGAGATGTCTCGAAGATGTGATAAGGCTCTATATCAAATGCAAGGATTATTATTATATTATTATAAGGTCTGAAATGCTGTTCTCTGTCCAGCGCCTTGGGACGTCCTCCCGACGTGAAAGGCGCTATACAAATGTAATCTTGTTGTTGTTATTACTGATAATCTCCGTCACTGCTGGAGGTGTTTTCAGTGTTCCTCGCTCCCCTTCCCTGCGGGATCCTTTTGGTTGAATTGGGGGGAAAAAATGGGAGACGTTTCCCCCTTGCCTTTCCCCAGCTGTCGTCTCCAAACCCCAGCTCGGGTACAAACCCTTCACTGACCAGCACATTGGGACGTCCTCCTGACGTGAAAGGTGAAAGGGAGCTGTATGTTTTTTCTTGCCTGATCTGTGTGTGTGTGTGTGTGTGTGGTGTGCCGGCAGTTATGTGATATTCCCTCACACACTCTCTCTCTCTCTCTCTCTCTCTCTCTCTTTTGCAGGAATTCTGCTCGGAAAATAACAAGAAGCGAATGAGTCAACTTCTATCCAAACTGCAGGAAGTGAAGCTTTGCCTTCGTGACCTAATCTCCTCGTCTGGGAAGGTGTGATTTTAACATTGCAGATTTGCCCCTTTCCGGTTTGATTTAGTTACGGGCTCCGAGACTAGAGGAACGTTCTTTCTGTATCCCTCTGCCTTGCCCCCATCTTCAGGTCCCGCCTGAAGACCTTCCTATTTGACCGTGACTACGGTCACCTTCTCTACCCCCCGCCACCCACCCCAGCGTTGTGTGCTCCACCACTGCCGAGCGCTCTGGGGCGCTGTCCTGCTTGAGGGGCGCTGTGTAAATGCAAATTATTGTTGTGGTTGTTGAGTGTTCTGCTGTTTGCCCCTCAGCCCTGGACGGCTTCGTGCTGTGATGTGAATGGATTGCCGGCCGGGCCTGGGAACAAGCAGCACGTTACCATGCTGAAGGAGCAGAACCGCTTGCTGACCAAGGTAGGTCACGGGCTGCGGTCACACGGCTTGGGTTGCGTGGGTCTGTTTCCCACGTGTGCGTCTGTCTGTGTGTGTGTGTGGGTGGGGGGGTGGTGTGAGGAGACCGCCTATATGTGTGTGTGTGTGTGAGTGGGGGAGGCCGCCTGTCTGTGTGTGAGTGGGGGGGGCCGCCTGTCTGTGTGTGAGTGGGGGGGGCCGCCTGTCTGTGTGTGAGTGGGGGGGGCCGCCTGTCTGTGTGTGAGTGGGGGAGGGCCTGTCTGTGTGTGAGTGTGCGAGGGCCTGTCTGTGTGTGAGTGTGCGAGGGCCTGTCTGTGTGTGAGTGTGCGAGGGCCTGTCTGTGTGTGAGTGTGGGGGGGCCTGTCTGTGTGTGAGTGGGGGAGGCCGCCTGTCTGTGTGTGAGTGGGGGAGGCCGCCTGTCTGTGTGTGAGTGGGGGGGCCGCCTGTCTGTGTGTGAGTGGGGGGGCCGCCTGTCTGTGTGTGAGTGGGGGGGGCCGCCTGTCTGTGTGTGAGTGGGGGGGGCCGCCTGTCTGTGTGTGAGTGGGGGAGGCCGCCTGTCTGTGTGTGAGTGGGGGGGGCCGCCTGTCTGTGTGTGAGTGGGGGGGGCCGCCTGTCTGTGTGTGAGTGGGGGGGCCGCCTGTCTGTGTGTGAGTGGGGGGGGCCGCCTGTCTGTGTGTGAGTGGGGGGGCCGCCTGTCTGTGTGTGAGTGGGGGGGGCCGCCTGTCTGTGTGTGAGTGGGGGGGGCCGCCTGTCTGTGTGTGAGTGGGGGAGGCCGCCTGTCTGTCGGCACACAGTGTTTCGTTATTGATGCTAATTGATTCCCCGTTTTGCAGGAAGTGACCGCGCAGAGTGAGCGCATCACCCAGCTGGAGCAGGAGAAATCGGCGCTCATCAAACAGCTGTTCGAGGCACGAGCTCGCAGCCGAGTTGACAGCAGCCACCTGGACTCCACCTTCATCTAGGTCTCTGCACCCACAGCACTCCACAGCACACACACACACAGCACTCCATCACCGCGCGCACACACACACACACACAGCGCCACACACACACACACACAGCACTCCCATCACCACACACACACACACACACACAGCACTCCCATCACCACAACACACACACACAGCACTCCATCACCACACACACACAGCACTCCCATCACCGCGGGCACACACACACACAGAGCACTCCATCACCACACACACACACACAGCACTCCACAGCACACACACACAGCACTCCATCACCGCGCGCACACACACACACACACAGCACTCCCATCACCACACACACACACAGCACTCCCATCACCACAACACACACACACAGCACTCCATCACCACACACACACAGCACTCCATCACAGCGCATACACACTCCATAGTAATAATAATCCTTGCATTTGATACAGCGCCTCATCACGTCATTGAGACGTCTCAAAGCGCTTCACAGGATACACTGTAAAGTGAATTGACTGTTTACTTTGTTCCCTCGGAAAATGATCCCCCGATCAACTAACAACTGGATTCCTACTCGCTGCTGGGTAAACAGGTGCGTGTGTGGAGGAAGGAAACGTGCCTAAGGTCTCACCCTGCCTTGGATTCAGACCCAGGTCCTCTCGCTTGCGAGGCGAGTGCATTAAAACTCTACGGTACACAACACTCCATCACTGCAGCCTGAGCTAAAAGCTTTTTTGGGGGGAGGGTGGGGGTACTATGTATGTGGGAATAGTAACTGGGGGGGGCAGGGAAAAGGGAGGGGGGCTTAGTTACTGTGGGTACGACATTGAGTGTTAAAGTTTATGAGGTTTCTAACTTGAGGGCGATGCTGTGAGTTTGCAGAGCTGGTGGTACGTGTTGAGAATGTGGCTGATCTCTTGCTGCCGCTCTATACGGTCATTTCAATTCATCAGATCAGCAGCGGAGATCTCTCTCTCTTTTCTTTTCTCTCTCCTCTCTCTTCTTTCGTAATAAAAGTAACTGAAATATTTGCTGGCCATTTATATTAACCAGCGAACAGCCAGCGGCAGCTGCTTGTTGTCAGGCTCGTACACTGCGCTCGCCCAGCAACCTCGCTCGGATAATAATAATAATAATAATAATCCTTTCATGTGAAATTTCGCCCACAAAGTATGCAGTCACTACGCTTTACAGTGTATCCTGTGAAGCGCTTTGAGACGTCTCAAGGACGTGATAAGGCGCTGTATCAAATGCAAGGATTGTTATATGTAGCGCCTTATCACGTCGTTGAGAAGGCACTTTACAGAATCTACTGTAAAGTGGATTGACTATATATATTGTGGGTGGTAGCGATCGTTTCAGATCAGAGCCTTCAAGGCTGTGTGACTGGAGGCTTCTCCCAGTGCTCAACAATAACAACAACAACTTGCATTTATATTGAGCCGCTCCACACTACGTACGGTGTACGTGGACTGCTTCCACATCCACAAGGGGGCTGGTCCCATCTAGTCTGGATATTTGGGGTCTTATTTTATTTGGTACATATGAATATCTGGTCTGTATGTGTGTGTCTCCCACATCTATGTGCGTACACCTCTCTCTCACCTTCCATGTCTGTGTGTGAGTGTCTCTCTTTTTCCTTATATGTGTAGCTTACTGTTGCTCTGCTCGCGCATGTGTGTGTGTGTTCGTGTCTCTCTAATATGCGCCTCTCTACCAGTGCTTCTGTGTCTCTCCGAGCCCAGTTGCTCAGTTGTGGAGGTACAGAGAGCTGACTTGCGTGCAGTTTATGTGACTTTCTACTGTATTAAGCAGCCGACTTGGGGAAAAAAATAAAACGTATTGAACAAAACTCATTTGGTGGGTGATTTTCAGCAGATAGAATCCAAGCCGTCAAGACTGTGATATCACTGTTTCTCGTCACAATACTCTGTTGTATTCCTTAACGACAACTGGATCTCAGCGTTAAAGGAGTTTGACTTGTGACATTTTGCTGCCCTTGTCTGAGAATGAGAGGTCATTGGGAACAGTGTTGCCCTGAGGAGTAATAACCATCCACTCAATACTTAGCAGCGGATGAACAAAGCAACGGATCTTTTAATTTCCTTTCTCCCCCCAACATCCTTCCCATTAGGACTGGAACATGCAAAGGAGGGTTTAACCGCCAATCTGTGCCTAAGTTAACTGATCTCAATAACTTGCACTTATAAAGCTTTGTGTCTTCTACATAATAAAACAACTCAGAGCATTTAACTGAAACGAGTAGTGGAGCGATTTAGAGGTGACGCAAGTAAAGGAGATGTTTGAAATTTGGTGTGGGGGGTGGGGAGGGAGAGTTTTGGAAGAGCTCCAGAGGATAAAGGCTGAATGCGCGGCTTTCGAATGCTGTTGGGAAGGAGCGAGACATGAGCAGTAAACCACAGTGTTACATAAGAACCCTTGAGTTTTTTGTGGCGCCTCGTCACGTCGTTGAGCTCTCTCAAAGCACTTCACAGATTATACTGTAAAGTGGATTGACTGTATTTTGTGGGCGAAACGCGGCAGCCAATTGCGCACAGCAGCGTCCCCCGAACAGTCGCAGATTGAGTGACCAAATTGCAAAAAAAAGTTAAGGGATTATTTACCCCCCGGGTGAACGATCCACCGATTGACCAACAACTGGGTCCCTAGTTACTGCTGGGCAAACAGAGGCGTGTGGAGTAAGGAAACTTGCCCAACATTTCACCCTGCCCGGGGATTGAACCTGGCTCCTCTCACTTGCGAGGCGAGTGCTCTAACCAATAGAGCTACAAGACTCCATGTCTTTCACATATCAAATGCACGGGACATGCTCAGTGGTTAGAGCACTCGCTTTGCAAGCGAGACACCTGGGTTCAATTCCTGGCAGGTCAGGGCGAAACCTTGGGCAAGTTTCCTTACTCCACACAGAGCCTAATAATAATCCCTCCAAAAAAAACAAAACAATAATAAATTGGTCATTTTCAATCTACGACTGTTCGTGGGACATTGCTGTGCGCAATTGGCTGCCGCGTTCGCCCACAAATATACAGTCGATTCACTTTACAATGTGTTCCGTGAAGCGCTTTGGGACGTCGAGAAGACGTGAAAAGCGCTACATCAAATGCAAGGATTATTATTATATCATTATTATAAAGATTACTATTATATTATTGTAAGCATTGTTGCGTTCGAGAGGCTTCCTGGACCCTTTGGTCTTGTTATGAATTTCTGAGTACTCCCAACGCTAGCGTGGAAACGGTGCTTGCGTCAAATGGATCTCTTGGGGTCAGAGCAAGCTGATCCTGCCTGCAACCACCGCTGGTTGTCTAACAAGCTAAGCTTGTTTAACAGGTAAACAGAGCTACGCAAACAAGAGCAGATGCCTGGCGCAAAGTGCTTTGCTTCTGGGGCTCGAGCTAAATGGGCGCACGGGGAACAATTAGAACACTTGCTGTGCAGATTGTCGCTGTTCAGACCTGACAAAGACCTGGTTTGATTCTAACCTAATTCCAAAAATGATTTCCTCGGAAGATAAACACAGTCACCCGAGCCTTACTACGTCATTGAGACGTCTCAGCCCGCTTCACAGAATATACTGTAAAGTGACTATATTTTCTGGGTAAAGCACAGCAGCCAATTGCGCACAGCAGTGTCGTGGATTGAGTGACTTTTTTTGAGGAATTATTACCCCTGGAAAAGCAATTCCTGGTATTGCTGGACAAACAGAGGCGTGCGAAGTAAGGAAACTTGCACAAGGTTTTGCCTGGGAATTGAGCCCAGGTTCCTCTCACTTGTGATGCGAATGCTGTCATCACTAAGCCACAGAAACTCGACTGACCGAGAACATTTTCTTACTCTTTCCCTCTCTTTCATTTTGTGTATTCTCTCTCCTCTCTCTCTCTCTCTCTCACATCTGTAAAAAAAAAACATTTTGTGGCGTCTCCAATTGTAACACACCGAAAGAAAGTCTCGCCGACTTTTTTCCTCTCAAAAAAAAGCTGATGGCAACTTAACAGAGAATCTTCAGAGATAAAAAAGGTTTCTTTCGCAACCTCCTGCTGGTTGGGACTGAATTCCCTCAGCAATTTGTACAACTTGAACTTCTCAGCAGTTTATCTGGACTTTATTGTCAGCATTCACTGTCCTGGCCATGTGTCCAGAGCTCAACAAATGCACTCGCTATAAAATATATTCTTGAAAGCTTTTGCCCCAACTTGTTTCCAAATAGCCCAGCATTTACATTTGTTCCTCTTTCTCCCGTGCAGTTAGAATCCGTAGCAGTAAGTGGGAACCCGGGTCCTTTGCCGATATGGTGGATCGCTTTTTTCCGGGGCTAATAATCCCTTCAAAAAAAAATAAATAATTTGCTCACCCAATAATTTGGCCAACACAACAACAGCAGCATATCACGTTTGTATAGCGCCTTTCACGTTGGGAGGATGTCCCAAGGCATTGAACGCAACTGAGCATGAAACGTGAAATTATTTTTCCCAAAGTGCAGCACACGCTTAATAGTTATCAACTAATATATAATATATAAAGAAAGTATCTGGCGCTCATCCTAATTTCTCTACAACTTAATGTTACGCAATAATTGGCAATCATTTGTCCAATCTCTTCAATTTAGTGCCATCAGAAAATTTAGACTCAAATTCCCCCCCCCCCCCCCCCTCACCCCCACATGTCCATATCCAAGTCATTAACGGATTGTGTGTTAAAAACAAATCCCAATACAATGCCCTGGGGTACATCATCATATCGTCAGCATTCACTGTCCTGGCAATGTGTCCAGAGCTCAACAAATGCACTCGCTGTAAAATATGGAGACACATGTATTGATTCTCTCACTCTCAGGCAATCCACTTTACTTCCACTAATACCCAGGGCTTTGCATTCATCTCATGCAGGATGGAACACATTGCAACAATAATGCATTGCCACTAATGCCTCCATTCAGTTCTAATTTAAGAATGCAAGCGATTATAGAGAAAGGATATATAACCTATGCAATAATTAATGAATGGAGGCAGATGGAGTCAGCGATTAATGTGACTTTAGTAGGATATGAAACTTGGCACCATTGGATAACCCATTAAACAGAGGCCTGCACATTTCCAAGGGACCATTGCTTCATTTTAAATTTAAATGTTCGATGGCAGAGACAAGTCATGTTTTTTTAGGTTGGACGGGTGTCTGATACTCATCACCAGGCATTCAAACCCAACTGAGGTTTCCATGCATCCCACCTACTCATGGAAATCCCAGAGATAGATTGTTGGAATGGAATGTGCTCTCTCTTTCCCTGGAGGGATGCATCCCACTTACCTGATTCCGGAAAGTATTAAGCGCGGGTTGGAGGCATGTGAAGTAGGGAAACTTTCCTAAGGTTTCGTCCTGCCTTGGATTCGGACCCGGGTCCTTCTCAGTTGCGAGGCGAGTGCTCTTAACTACTACGCTATTGGACTGCCCTATCCAATGTCTATCCAGAGATACTTGCTTGAATTGTCAGGTGTTGGTTTGGTAACATGGTACTCAGTACAAAGCGAGCTTAGATTTGAGTCAAGCCCTTATTTCATTGTTCACATCACCGAGTTGTCTGAGAAACCTAAATCTTAAGAGATATTTACACAGAATCATTGAGGCGTGGCCACTTGGTATCTGAATGATTCATTGCTAACTGTGTCTCTACTTGTTAGGGCTGCCAATGCTCTTTTTCTCTGTGTGTCTTTGTCTCTCTGTGCGTCTCTCTCTTACCAAATTGCTATTTGCACGGCATTGGAATGACATAGCTGGAGGGAAAGCAGAGGGAAGATTTGAACTCTTTTTAATTGTTCTTGTGGGTTTTTTTTTTTCGCCCAGTGGCTGGATAAAGGAAACCAATCAATTGCCAGCAAAACGAATCAAAAGCAAAGTGACGCTTCCTGCCTGTTGCATTCTACTACTTAACTTGCAAACAGTGCGGTGTCTCAAAGGCGAGAGAGAGAGAGATGGGCAGATTGTGTTACGTTGGGATCTCGGTTGCTCTCTGTGTTGCTGGGCTGTTAGGTATTATTCTACTCTGTGCCACTTCCAAAGACTTGGAGTCGGTCTCCCCCTTTCAGGTGAGCCTATTTAACCCAGGTTTTCTTCCTCCTTTTGAGGGAGGGATCGGTGTAAACTAAATCAAATTGTGCTGCGAAAATGTACAACTGATTGCTGAGCAGGAAATGTGCAATGCAACGTTATAATCTGCAGCAAACGTTCCCTGTTATACAATGCAGTAAATAGACTACTATATTGTGCTGTAAAGATAACAATAATAAGCCTTGCATTTGATGCAGCGCCTTATCACGTTGTTGAGACGTCTCAAAGCGCTTCACAGGATATATTGTAAAGTAGGTTGACTGTATATTTTGTGGACACAGCACAGCAGTCAATTGCGTACAGCAGTGTCCCACAAACAGATTGATTGACCAAATCAGTATTATTATTAAAATATTGTAGAGTGCTATGCAGTGCAGTGAACAGACACTGCTGACTAAAAAAAAATTGCCCAAAGATAGTCAATTCGCTTTCCAGTGAAGCCCTTTGAGACGTCTCAACGACACGATAAGGCGCTATATCAAATGCAACAACAAATTTTATATGGTGCAGTACAACTGTTATATTGTTTAGCAAATGTGCAGTGGTCTCTCTCTCTCTCTCTCTCTCCTCCCCAAACCCCTTGAATCCTGCCACAGCCTCACCCCACCCTATCCTTCTCGGTTGGGTTTGGATACTCTTAAGCACGGTGATGGTTTTACACAGGGTTAACACCAGCCTGCTTCACAATGCCCCCGCCACACCACCCCACCCTTCCTTTGGCGCTCGAGCTTTCAATCGTTAGCTCTGCCCATCCCCCACCCGCACCCGCTCTCTATAACTCCCCTCTTCGAGTCAGTCCCTCCGCTCGGTTCGTTCAAAACCAACCTCAAGATGTATCTCTTTCCCGCCCTTTTGGTTATCGTAATAATAACAGTAGTTATCCTTGCATTTGATACAGCGGCTAACCGCGTCTTTGAGACGTCTCAAACACTTCACGGAATATACCGTAAAGCGGAATGACTGTGTATTTTCTGGACGAAAAGCGACAGCCAACTGCGCACAGCAGTGATCCACAAACAGTCGTGGGTTGGTTGCGTGACCAAGTTATTACTTTTATCGTTTCCCCCACCCGCCCCCAGCTCAGCCGCGCAGCCAGAAGTGTGACCCAAGCCCTTTGAGACATCCGTCCCGACTCGAGAAGTGTTAGATAAATTTCAGCAGTGTTGCACAATGTTATTTCATAAATGCAGAACTATCTATAACACTAGATACTGGAGATCAAAGTCAATTAGTTTCGTGTGTGTCTTGCACATCGGTGATAGCGGATAAGGGGTTGGGGCTCAGAGAGACAAATCACAAAGCTCTGGTAGTTACAGCTGTTGGAGACATTTTAGTGGTTGTTGATGTGGTTCTGGCTTTGTATTAGACTGACTCTTAGTAGCCGAGTGCAACGTTCTCTAGTTTCCTGGAATTTCTAATCTATTCTACCATCAAACTGCTAAGAATCCCGACTATCTTAAAGTGAGCTTCTCCAAAAAACGTGCGGACAACCTGAGTGTGGTGTAGGATTGTAACGTAAAGAACGGAATGTTTTTGCATCGGGAGAAAGGGAAAAATGTAACAGAAGATGTTTGTACGTTGCATTTGTTTTGGATTTCTGTTGTCCCGAATATTAGATTTATATTAAAACAAATCAACTGCCAACAGGTGCGCAATCGACATGCGATTAAAACCTGGTTTTAAAAGGGCCAGGGGGACGTTTCGCCAAAATCTTTGATTTACCCGCACAAAAGCCGTTTACTTAGCCTCTTTTGCACTGACAAAACATTAGGAAAAAATCCCTTAAGGGAGCCACAAACGTGTTCAGAAGCATTGACCTGCAAATAACCAACCTGTGGAGTCCTGTAGCTCAGTGGTTAGAGCACTCGCTTTGCAAGTGAGAGACCTGAGTTCAGTTCCAGGCAGAGGGTGAAACCTTGGGCAAGTTTCCTTACTCCACACAGAGCCTAATAATAATCCCTCCAAAACCCAAAACAATAATAAATTGGTCATTTTCAATCCATGACTGTTTGTGGGACATTGCTGTGCGCAATTGGCTGCCGCGTTCGCCCACAAATATACAGTCAATTCACTTTACAGTATATTTTGTGAAGTACTTTGGGACGTCTAGAAGACATGAAAAGCGCTATATCAAATGCAAGGATTATTATTATTATTATTACTTGTCTCATTTAACTGGATCGTTATTGTGAGCTCGCAGGGGTGGGGCACGATAGTTTGATCTGCCCCTTAACATAATGGATGGTCGAGCAGACAGTTCCTTGCACGTCACTCAAGAAACCGATGCAATTAGAATAAAATAACTATTGGATCGTTTCCCAAGAACTGCCTTTTTTGGGGGGCAGGATTGAGCTGGTCACAATTCTTATAAGTACCGTATCATTCTTTAAGGTCCTTTCACAAACACGCCACCTCTAGATTGTAAAGTAGACAACGTATTCTAAATAGGTTATAAGTTATTTGAATGCATACAGTTGATTCACTTTGAACCCGAGTCCACTCTCTTGCGAGGCGAGTGGGTTAACCAGGAGCATCAGATCCTGGTTAAAGCCATGCGCGCAACAGAGGGTTAATCGTTTGGCTTGTGTGCACAGATCCGCACCGATCGCAGGCAATCTGGAGTCATTCGGAGCTATCCACATAACAGTCTCCCTCCAAAAGCTGCGGAGTTGAACCTTGAGACTGGGTTTCATTGTTAAGACATCAAACTGTCAACAGCTTAATTTCCTATCATCAGTCGCTCGCTGTTATACACTCTCAGCTGCAACTGGGTGTGGCTTTGTGTCTAAGCAGTACACAAGGGGGTGGTGGGGGGTTAATGAGCAACAAGCAGAACATATAAACTCTATCGACCTTATCTTCATTGCAAGGTGTGGGTTTGTGTGGTTTTTTTTATATTGCACGGTGTTGGAATTCAGTCGAAATACGACCAGCGTTTAGATTGAAAAGAATAATGCAAAGAAATGGCAATATTAATCCTTGCATTTGGTAAAGCGCCTTCTCAACCACAAGAATGACAACGGCTTGAACTTTACACAGCGCCCCTCGCGCAGGGTAGCTTCCCAGAGCGCTTGACAGTGGCGGAGAACGACGCTGAGCCAGGAGGAGTGGGGGGTGGTGACCGTAAGCAAGGTCAAAGAGGAAGGTCTTCAGGTGCGACCTGAAAAAAGGGGGAGGAGGGGGCAAGGCTGAGGGATTGAGAGAGAGAGTTCCAAAGGTTCGGGGCGTTAGTGGCTAAAGGCACGGCCACCGATAGCGAAGAGGAGGGGACGAGCGATGAGCAGGAGGCCGGAGCTGGCCGAGCGGAGGTGTCCTGTGGTGGAGCGTGGGAGGGAGCAGGTCGGAGGGAGGGGAATGTTGCTGGCCGTAACCGAGTGAGTCACAGCAGATACGCACAACCTTCTCAATCAGAAACTAGCATTGAATTGTATCACTGATTGATGTCGTCTGTGAAAGGGAAGCTGACCTTGTTTTCTCATTCCCTCCGTTTGGCAGTATGGCATTGTGATCGACGCCGGCTCATCACGCAGCACCTTATTTGTTTACAAGTGGCCGTCCAGCAGAGAGAACAACACTGGCATCGTCAGCCAACACAGCTCGTGCCGTGTGAAAGGTAAACAGAAGGCTCAGGTGTAGCCCTGACGTCTGTCGTTGCTGAGAGACTGGATTAAGGTCCGATGGCAAAGTGTTAGCCAATGTGCTATGAGCAGGGATCCGCAGTGTAATTTACATCTGAGGAAGGAGGGGGCAAGGCAGAGTGATTGAGGGAGAACGTAAGTGTTTGCTAGGCAGAAGATAACCAAGGTCCATCTCATTCCCCTTCCAGCATCCTGGTAGCCACTTGATCCAAACTATACACTGTGTATCCTGAGATATTTTTTAAGAGGGTCTCAAAGTTTCGGGGCGATGAGGCTTGAAAGCCCGGCCAATGGTGGAGCGGAGGGGACGAGGGACGTTGTGTTTCACCCGGAGGACGGCACCTCCCACAATGCGGTGCTCCTCCCAGCCCTGCACTGGAGCGTCAGCCCGGACTGTATGAGTTCAAAGTCTGACGTGGAGCCTTCCGACTGGGAGGCAGGAGTCCTACAACTGAGCCAGGCTCCAACACACCGATATTAATAATCATCATCATCCTTGCCTTATCACGTCGTCGAGACGTCTCAAAGCGCTTCACGCGATATAGTGTAAAGTGTAGTGACTGTGCTTGTTTGTGGGCCAAACTTGGCAGCCTGCAAGTTCTGCGTGTTGTTTGATTATTCACGTGACACAGAATATGAGAACTCTGAGGTTTAAGCTTTCTTTTTATTCCGAGCAATCAATAGCTTGGTCAAAGGATGCAAATTACATTAACATTTACCATCAACAGCATTAAAATGGAAACTTCAATGATGCACTCAGTTTAGTCATCAATCATCATTATGAAAGGATTAGAGTATAAGAGTAGGGAAGTCTTGCTGCAAGGGCCCTGGTGAGACCACACCTGGAATACTGTGTGCAGTTTTGGTCTCCTCATTTAAGGAAGGATGTACTTGCCTTGGAGGGGGTGCAGCGTAGATTTACTCGGTTAGTACCAGGGATGAAGGGGATGAGCTACGAGGATAGGCTGACCAATTTGGGCCTATATTCTCTGGAATATAGAAGAATTAGAGGGAATCTTATAGAAACCTACAAGATCATCAAAGGGCATAATAGAGTAGATAGTGAGAGATTATTTCCCCCGGTTGGAGAAGCTAAAACCAGGGGTCACAACCTTAAAATCAGAGGCAGCCCTTTCGCACTGAGTTGAGGAAGAACTTCTTCACTCAAAGGGCGGTGAATGTTTGGAACTCACTACCCCAAAGGGCTGTTGACGCTCAGTCCTTGAACATATTCAAGACTGAGATGGATAGATTTCTTACTGCAAAAGGGATTAAGGGATATGGGGGTAAATCAGGGTCAGGTTACTAGCTGGAGTTAGATTAGAAGATCAGCCATGATTGAATGGCGGGGCAGGCTCGAAGGGCCGAATGGCCTACTCCTGCTCCTACATGTTATGTTATCACCGATCACAACTGACCATTTGCTTTGTTCATCGCTTCAGGCTCTGGCATCTCGGGCTATGCCAACAACCCAGGAAATGCGGGCAGGAGTCTGAAAACATGTCTGGAACAGGCTCTACATGACATCCCAGAGAGCTCACATAAGCAAACTCCCCTGTACCTGGGAGCCACAGCAGGCATGAGACTGTTGCAGTAAGTTCTTTAAAGTGTTCCGAGACCTCGTCTGGCTTGATGGGCGCAATATAAATTCAAGTTGTCGTCGTACACAGGCTGTATTGTGAATGCAGTGTAATAACCTCATAGCAATAATTCTTGCATTTGATATAGCGCCTTTTCACATCACTGAGACGTCTCTAAACACTTCGCAGAATATATTGCACAGTGCCCCACAAAACAACCATGGATTGAGTGACCACATTTTTGCGAGACGAGTGCTCTAACCACTGAGCTCCGGGACTCGACAGTAATGTAAACAACTGGGTGCTGAGGTTGTCTCTCACACATGCCCACAGATATACACACACAAGATTTCGCCTGTTTTTTGCCCACAAAATAGAGTCAATTCTCTTTACAGTATATTCTGTGAAGCGCCTTGAGACGTCTCGAAGACGTGATGAGGCGCTGTATCAAATGCAAGGATTGTTATTATTTTAATTCTTTCCACTGAACGTTCGCGAGGCTTTGGTATGCAAAGCCTTCAGCCATTTGACCTCCTGCTCTGAGCATTTAGATCTGAATTGCCGCTGTTCCAGTCTGACAGATTCCAAGGCCGAGGAGAATGTCCTTACTGCCGTCGCTGACACCATGAGATCTTACCGCTTCGATTTCCGAGGAGCCAAGGTCCTCACTGGCCAGGAGGAGGGCTTGTTTGGTTGGGTCACCGTCAACTACCTACAGGAGAATTTCATCAAGGTAAGAAAGTGACAAGCTAAGTTACTGGTAAGTGGAGTCCTGTAGCTTAGTGGTTAGAGCACTTGCCTCGCAAGCGAGAGGACCTGGGTTCGATTCCCAGCAGGGAGTATACAGTCGATTCACTTTAAAGTGCTTCAAGATATCTAGAAGACTTGATAAGGCACTAAATCAAATTATTATTATTAATAATAAATCCTCCCTCCCTGGTTAGGAAAGAGCAGACAATTTGGGGAATGATTTCTGACATGATTCTCCAGGGACTTTCCTGACAAACATGACAGAGCGAAATCATCAAACGAGATCCATTAAAAGAGATGTCATCAGGCTGCTAAGGAGTTGTATGGTCGATTCCCATCCTTCCCCCCTCTCTCTTCCTCCCCGAAAGGCATTCTATTATCTCGTGGCCAATGTGGAACTGTTATCGTGACCATCTGATGCAGTGAAGCTCTGCATCTGAGTGTGTACACTTGTTTGCAAATCGCTAATGATCTTGCCCAGAGCATGTGAAATTAGAGCAACGACCACTTGCTTATTATTATAATTATTATTGATGTAAAGCATATAACAATCAATCCTTGTGCAGTAAAAGTAGCACATGTCATACCTTTATCAATCATACAATCGCCTATTAACAATAATAATCCTTGCATTTGATATAGCGCCTTATCACGTCTTAGAGACGTTTCAAAAGCGCTTCACAGGATATACTGTAAAGTGAATTGACTGTACTGTGCACAGCAGTGTCCCACAAACAGTCGTGGATTGGAAAGTTGTAAAATGTTATGGTCCCGACTGATAAGACTTATGTGAGTTTGACTGTATTTGGTACAGCCCCTCGAGTTATCATCTCAAGGATGATATGGCTGAGACTTGATCTAAGTCTCTTTCTCCTGCTTACCTCCCCCCTCCCCACTTATCATGCTCGAAGCACCAACAATATAGCTGGTTCCATCTCCCGCTGAAACACAGAGAGGACGCTTCCGTCCTTGCTTTGTCCTCTTCTGGTGGGAGATTTCGGGCTGTTTGATCTGTGCGGTGACTCTCATTGTTCGAAATTCATTTGTTTTCCGACTGGCGTTGTGAAGTAACCATCTCTTTTTGAAGACAGTCAGAAGCATCTTTTGAACCCCCTGTTCTCACAATTTAACCCATTCCTGAAAAAAAAAGGCCGCTGACACAATCAAACCAGGCCGAATGGAAATAATAATAAATGTGCCTTTCCAAAACTGCACCACAAAAAAAGGATTGGTAACCAGCTCCAGGGCATAGTCAGATAACAAATCCCACAGTCCTATTGTAATGATGCTGTTAATGTGGACTCAGCTGTTCTACTGCTAATCTCTGGTACAAAGGCTTCAAAATTGCCTTGTGCGTTACGCCTTTGTAAGATCGACAACAGAGGGTGAAGGCAGTGGAACAATTCTTCTTGATTGTAGACATGGAGGTCTGAGAAGGAACACTGCTGGAGGGAGGGAGGGAGGGAGGGAGGGAGGGAGGAGGGAGGGAGGGAGGGAATCCTTGCATTTGATAATTTGGTCACTCAATCCATCACTGTTTGTGGGACCTTGTGCGCAATTGGCTGCCTACAAAATACATAGTCAATTCACTTCACGGTATTTTCTGTGAGACGTCTCAAATAATAAATATAAATTGATCATTTCAAACCACGACTGCTTGTGGGACGCTGCTGTGCACAATTGGCTGCCGCGTTTCACCCACAAAACTTACAGTCCGTTCACTTCGGTATTTGCTGAGAAGCGCTTTGACACGTCTAAAAGATGTGATAAGGCGCTATATCAAATGGAAGGATTATTATCGGTATTAAAAACAAGGATTACTATTAAAACTAGCCCAGACTGGAACCAAATTTGCATCTGACCTTAGGAGAAGACTTAATCTCATCTCTTACTCTCACCATTGACCTATTTGCTCCTCCCCTCCCAGTACAACTGGATTGGCCAATGGATTAAGCCCAGAAAGAGGACCGTTGGGGCCATGGACTTCGGAGGAGCCTCCACACAGTTGACCTTTGAGACCACAAAATCGATGGAAAACCCTAACAGTTTGATGGTTTTGAAGCTGTATGAACACGAGTACAAGGTCTACACTCACAGCTACCTGTGCTACGGCAGGGATCAGGTCATGAAAAAGGTCATGTTTCAGATGATGAAGGTGAGACTCAACAACAACTTGCATCTACACAGCACCCTTCACCCGGAGGCAGTGCCTTGGACATTTAAAAGAGACCGAGCCTGACACCGAGGAGAGAGGGTGGGGCGGGAGGGAGGGAGGTGTCCATAAGCACGGTCGAAGAGGAAGGTTTCCCATCCAGTAGCCCAAAGGGTTGAAGACAACCCGATCCCAAAAGCCCAAGCGCAGAACAGGGTTTGAAGTGGACAAGTGCCTCGCTAGTCTGTATAAATCCAGCACTGGTGACAATCTGAGAATAAGTGTGGCGGGTGGGGAGTGGGGGAAGCAGGAGAAAGAGACTTAGATCAAGTCTCAGCCAATAGCTTTGGGTGGGTATTAAGGTAAGCAGACTGTTGGCAAGTTTCACTGACCCTGAACAGAAAGGAAAGTCCTGTTCCGGTGGATGTTAAAGATCCCATGGCACTACTTGAAAAAAGTTCCTCTCTCTCCCGGTGTCCTGGGCAACAATTCCACCTCCACCCATCACCCCCCCACCCAATAAAATCGGTCGTTCACTCCACGGCTGTTTGCAAGACATTGCTGGGCGCAAAACTGGCTGCCGGCAAAATACACTTCCATACTCCACTTTCTAGTATATCCTGTGAAGCGCTTTGAAACGTCTCGACGATGTGATAAATGCAGGGATTATTATTATTAATGTACTTGAATTCCTAAATCGACTTGTGTCTCATCCTTTGTGCAGAAGCAGCAATTCGGACCTCAGGTGATGAACCCGTGCATGCCTACGGGTTACCAAACCAACCGCACTCTGGGCTTCATATACAACAGCCCGTGTATAAAGGAGGAGAGACCGACCAACATATCCGACAGCTCAATAGTGACCTTCATCGGCAGCTCCAACCCGACCAAATGCAAAAACTACCTGCAGGAAATCTTTGACTTCCAATCCTGTAACTTCAGCAAATGCTCCTTCAACGGAATCTATCAGCCCCGACTTACCGGCGACTTTATGGTAAATTCAAGCGGATAATAATAGTAATCCTTGCATTTGATCTAGTGCCTTATCACTTTGTGATATATCGCTGTGGTCGATATGGGACACTGCTATGCGCACTTGGCTACTGCGTTTCAGTATAGTCCACAGTATACATAGTCACTATACTTTATAGTATATCCTATGAAGCGCTTTGAGACATCTCGACAATGCGATAAGGCGCTATATCAAATGCAAGAATTATTATTATTATTATTATTAGCTTCGGCCGTTTCAATGCTTCGTGGCGGTAAGAGAGGCTGAGTTTATTCAATGATATCCTGTTCTTTCACCCAGGCCTTTTCAGCCTTCTATTACACGATAAATTTCCTGAAGACCACTCTGAAGAAAGACATTACCACACCTCATGAGCTGGAAGAGGCAGCCAAGAGCATTTGTGGAGACAGCATCGAGCAGGTAACTATTACTACAACAACAACTGGTGTTTGACAGTGCCTTTCACGCAAGGCAGCGTCTCAGAACGCTGTAACGGCAACAAACAGAATCTCACACTAGTCCAGATAATGTTTCACCATCCCCCAGGGAATGTGTCTGCGGTGCAAGGTGTGTGCACTCGAGCGGCCATGCATTTGAGCAGAGGAAATGGAATGATTTTATAAATAAACAATTTTTAAAAAAATTAAACTGATAATTTGGTCACTTCAATCCACGCCCGTTCGTGAGACGCTGCTGTGCGCAATTGTCTGCCGGGTTTCGCCCACAAAATGTACAGTCGCCACACTTTACAGTGTATTCTGTGAAGCTCTTTGAGACGTCTCAAAGACGTGATAAGGCGTCGCATCAAATACAAGGATTATTATTATGTTATTATTTTGTAATGTTTTCATCGGTTCGTTAAATATCTCAATCCTGTAACGTTCTCTACACACCTGTGTTAGTTAACATATGGTTCACACAACTCGCATGTTAGAGCCAATGATTGATCCTGGAGAATAGAAACGGAACAAACCTGGAGAGGGCGTTTAGTTAATGATGAAATAATAATCCAGGTTATTGTGGTGCCTGATCAGGCTGCCACATTGACATTCATTATTACAAGGTTTCACAAAAAAAGGGGATTGAATAAAAGTGTTCTCCCCTTGCTTTCCCCAGCTCCGTGAAAAAGCCCCCACCGTAAAGATTGAGAGACTGGTGGATTACTGCACCACCTCCCTCTACATTCACATCCTGACGATCGAAGGGTACAAGTTCAACAATGAGACCTTCAAAAACATCTCCTTTCAGCTAAAGGTTTGCATCAACTGACTTGTTAATAATATTCTTTGCTATCTCATTGGGTCGGCCAGAATCAATTGGTTTGGTGAATCTCTCTCTTACTCTCTCTGCCTTTCAATAGAAGTGTTCTATACTGACTTATCCACTCCCTCCGCTCAGCGGGATCCGGCCTGCTCCATGCCCCTCCGCCCTGCCTGCCCTACCATCGGCGGTTGGACCTTCAGTCTTTCTGTCCCTGCCCTTTGGAACTCTATCCCACTGTCCCTTCACTTCGCCCTCTCCGTTGCCTTCTTCAAGGCATGTCTTAAGACCCTCCTCTTCAACTGCGCCTTCGGTCACCCTCCTACCCCCACCCTCCCTGACCTGCACCCCTCCTGATCCCAACCCCCAGATCCTTGACTGTCCAGTCGTCCCAACATGAAAGGCGCTATACAAATGTAATTTGTTGTTATTGTTGAATAAATAGCAAAAGCTTTCATTTTGGCAGTGAATAACTCACCTGCTCTCTTCAGTACCTACTCTCATAAGAACATAAGAAATGCTCGATGAAAAAAAGACCAAGGTCCATCTAGTTTGACTTCCACCTTCCTGGCGGTCACATGCACATATGTCCCGAACTCCCTCTGTACTATATCCCATAATGTTATTAAAGAAAACTATCTAATCTGTGCTTGAAAGAATCAGCACTTCCTGCTTCAGCCATCTCGCTAGGGAGCCTGTTCCACAGGTTCACTATTCGCTCACTGAAATAGTGTTTGCGTAGATTTGTTCTGAATTTACCCCTTTCAATCTCAGGCCGTGTCCTCTGGTTTTACTATGCTGGACAAGTTGAAGCAGCCTGACTCATAGTCCAGTCCTTCCATTCCTCAATCATACTTCATCAGTTTGGCCATTTGCGGGAGGTATTCGGGGCCCTTTAGGAATTGTGGGGGGAGATTATTGCAGGAGAGAAAAGAAAACGATTCACACAATGTCTGTGTCTCTCTGCAGGCTGGTGACACGGAGGTCGGTTGGGCGCTGGGATACATGCTGAACCTCACCAACATCATGCCCGCAGAGCAGGTCTACTTGCACAAGAGCCAAGCGATGGAGGCCTGGGCTGTGCTCATCGTTCTCTTCATCGTGGTGGTGGTGATGGGCGTCGTCATCTTGCTCGTGTCACTGCGCTCTGCGATGGACAACACAGTGTTATAGTGATGGCGGCCTGGCCACGAGCAGCATAGTCACCCGTTACTGCTAACCAACCAAACCCGCCCCATTTCCTTGGGTCCTGGCAGATCTGACGTTGGCGTTGTAATGAGACGAAGTTCAGACGCCAGGACGACACAAGGCCATCAGCTGGGAACACGCAGCTCACGCCTCAGCCTAGTCGCGCTTGTTCGCTTGTTAGTCGGAGGATCCACGGAATGACCTCGTGTAACGCGCTTGCTACTGCAACTGATACTTTGTTCGTGAACACGCTCACGTGATGGCTGTTGCGGGAACGCTACCCTGCGTGGGGGGCTGCTGTGTAAACGCGAGCTGCTGCTGCTGCTGTTGTTGTTGTTGTTGTTGCTGCTGCTGCTGCTGTCGACGGACGCACTCTGGCTGTTCGTGAACAAGTGCAGCATTCACCGCAAACCGACCGATAACGCTGTGTAGACGCACTGAATCCTCTTGTCTGAGTTTTTTGGATCGTTGCCTGTGACTCGGGGTGAGGCGGGGGGTGGGTATGGCGGGGGGCGCGACGCGGGTCTGACACGTATGGGAACGGATACGTGCAGGAAAGCTCCAGTCCACGCCAACGCTGTGTCGCGGGTCACGCAAAGTCTTTGGGGGACGGATTGCCGGTTCCCGCAGTCACTTTTAATTCCTCCCCCTTCGTGGTGCTCAACGTCAACGTGTCCTTGCGAGTCGGCCTGGCTCAGTGGTAGCGCTCTCACTCTCTCTCTCTCTCTCTCTCTCTCACTCCCTCGCCTCTGAGTCAGAAGGTTGCGGGTTCAAGCCTCAGGTCAGGATTTGGAATCAATAGTCTAAGCTGACGCTCCAGTACAGTGCTGGGGGTGTCTTGCACTGTCGGAGGTGCCGTCTTTCAGGTGAGACGTTAAAAAGAAGTCCCGTCTGCCTGTTCGTGTGGACGTTAAAAATCCTGAGGCACTATTCGAAAAGAGAAGGGAGTTTTTCTCTCTCTTTCTCTCTCTCTCTCTCTCGGAGTCCTGGCCAAGAATCCCCCCAAATAAAATCGGTCGCTCACTCCACAGCTGTTTGTGGGACACTGCTGAGCGCACTCTGGCTGCCCCTTTTCTTGCGCACTTTACAATATATTCCGTGAAGCGGTTTGAGACGTTTCAGAAGCGCTCTATCAAATATATAACAACAGATAATCCTGGCATTTGATACAGCGCTTTTCACGTCTTCGAGACGTCTCAAAGCGCTTCACAGAATATACCGTAGAGCGTAGTGACTGCGTGTTTGTGGGCGAGACCCGGCAGCTAATTGCGCGCAGCAGTGGATTGAAGTGACCAATTTTTTATTTTTTTTGCTGGAGGGATTAGTATCAAATGCGAGGATTATTATTATTAATATCGCTGGGTTTTAGAACAATGCTATTTGTTTTAAGAAACAACCAGTGTCTGTTGGCACGGTTTGGATGGGTCGAATGGCCAATTTCCATGCTGTAAATTTGATTTCCCAATTTTAGTTCCCTCACCCTCCCAGCCTCCCCGCTTTGACTCTGCAAATGTTGTTCAGTAACCAATCTCTGGACACATAGGAGATTGCCTCTGTCTTCACTCAACTCCTCCTCACGCTCCCAGCCCAGGTGAGAGAATCACTCAAAAGCTTTAGTCTTAGTGAGAATAAAAATAGTTAGTTCAACAGTCAATGTTGACTTTTTTTTAAGAGATCTCGGGGGCTGTTTGCTGGGTTACCAAAAGGAACTGGGAATTATCAAGTCACCAGACTAAACATTTGTGGACAAAAATGTGTGTTCCAATTTTACAGAACAATTTCAAAGGCTCAGGAGAGTGGGTGTGACAAGTGGTTTGTTTATTGTACATTTGATTTCTCAATGATATCTTGTCCGGTTGTGATTTATCACCAGAGCTCATGATTCTGTGTATGAGGCTCTTTGCACTATCCAGTTTGGCGAGCAGTTAAGGCCAATGCATTATAACACTCTTTACTTTCAGGTCACTTTGCATTTCACTGCAACGTCCGAGATTATTTGTGAATAAATTAAAGGCCCAGTCGGAGAGTCAGTCGCGATCAGTAAAAAAAAGTCTTGAATCATCAGCAATTCCATTTGCAATTTGTCTGTTTGGCAGTGTTGCAGCTTAAACTGCTCTAACTATCAATGTAATGTCGTTGCCATCAGTAACTCACGTATTAAAGGGCTTTATAACACAAGGTGTCCTGGTACAGTGCACACTGCAGTGATTGCAACTACACAAATCTCCTGATAACTCGACCCTGGTTCCGGACTCTAGCTTGTCAGATAAGGTTCTCAAGGACAAGCTATGTGGTTTTTGCTGGTTAGACTCCAGGAGTTACCCCCAACGCACACTCTGGGCTCCCCAAGCCAACCTGCGCCTAATACTTTCCTGAAATAGGTAAGTAGGGTGCATCCCTCCAGCGAGAGAGAGAGAGAGAGCGCATTCCATTCCAACAATCTATCTCTGGGATTTCCGTGTGTAGGTGACGTGTGGAAACCCATCACCATGCTTAAGAATATCCAAACCCAACTAAGAATTCCGTATATTACCACCTACACCTGGAAATTCCAGTGATAGATTCTTGGAATGGAATACGCTCTCCCTGTAGGCTCACAGTTTACCTAATTCCAGAAAGTACAAGGCACAGGTTGGCAAGAGCCAAGCCTTGGGGACCTCAAGAGTGTGAGTTGGGGGTAACTGCTGGAGCCTAACCAGCTAAAACCGCATAGTTTGCCCTGTAGCTCAGTGTTTAGAGCACTCGCGAGCGAGAGGACCTGGGTTCTATTCCCGGGCAGGACGAAACGTTGGGCAAGTTTCCTCACTCCACGGGCCTCTGTTTACCTGGCAGTAAGTAGGAACCCGGTTGTTAGTAGATTGGCGGATGGCTTTTCCGGGGGTAATAATGCCTTCAAAAAAAAAAAGCGCTTTGAGACGCCTCGAGGACGTGATAAAGCGCTATATCGAATGCATGGATTATTATTATTATTATTATTGGCAAGTTTTGCCTATTGTTTGTCCAGCTAAGGACTCGCGGAGTCCTGTAGCTCAGTGGTTAGAGCAATCGCTTTGCAAGCGAGAGACCTGAGTTCAATTCCAGGCAGAGGGCGAAACCTCGGGCAAGTTTCCTTACTCCACACAGAGCCTAATAATAATCCCTCCAAAACCAAAAACAATAATAAATTGGTCATTTTCAATCCGCGACTGTTTGTGGGGGCATTGCTGTGCGCAATCGGCCGCCGCGTTCGCCCACAAATATACAGTCAATTCCCTTTTTACAGTCTATTCTGTGAAGCGCTTTGAGACGTCGAGAAGAAGCGCAATATCAAACACAACGATTATTATAATTGTTATTATTATTATTATTATTATTAAGGACCACCCTACCCTTTAGGGGGCTTTGACCTGTGGGGTTTACCCACTTTTTTTTAGGGTCGAAACGAAACGTTTATTGCATCGGATCTGAGCTGATCCGCTCCAGTCGAGAGCGGAGTGTGTGTGGGGGGTGTGGTGTGTGGGGGGGTGTGGGGGTTGGGGGGGGGGGGGACCCTGATTTACACCTCACTCCAGGGTTTGGTTGGTTTGCACATCGTTAACCTCATCCACCACCGGCCCCACCCCACCCTAACCCTAACCCGGCAGTGATCGGCATCGCCCGGCACAGCGAAAGCGAAAGATCGCGCAAAAAGTCGCAGTGTCGGGCGCTGCGCTGCGCTGTGCTGTGTGTGTGTGTGTGTGTGTGTCTGTGTGTATCACTGCTTCACTGTCTGTCTGTCTGTGGTTCTCTCTGTGTCGGTGTCTCTCTCTTTCTCTGACTGTCTCCCTCACTCTCTGTGATCTCCCCCTCTCTCCACCCCCCACCCCACTCCCCCTCTATCTCTCTCTCTCTCTCTCTCCCTCTCTCTATCTCTCTCCCCTCCCCCATCTCTCTCTCTCCCCCTCTCTATCTCTCTCTCTCTCCCCCTCTCTATCTCTCTCCCCTCCCCCATCTCTCTCTCTCCCCCTCTCTATCTCTCTCCCCTCCCCCATCTCTCTCTCTCTCCCCCTCTCTATCTCTCTCCCCTCCCCCATCTCTCTCTCTCCCACTCTCTATCTCTCTCCCCTCCCCCATCTCTCTCTCTCTCTCTCCCCCTCTCTATCTCTCTCCCCTCCCCCATCTCTCTCTCCCCTCCTCTATCTCTCTCAACCCCCCTGTCTCGCCCCCCACCCCCCCCCTACAATCCTCTCTATCTCTCTCTCTCCTCCCACCCCCCCCCCCCCACCCCCGTCTCTGGGGGCTGGGATGGCGCGAGGCTGTGGGACCAAGCTGTTGACCACTGTGTTCCTGTTGGCCATGGTCGGGCTGTTTGTCCAGTTGCAGTTGGGAGGCACTGGTGACAACTTCCAGGTGAGAGCAGCACCTCCCCTCGCGGACATGTCCCTCCAGGGAGGGTGAGAGAGAGAGAGAGAGAGAGAGAGAGCGCGGGAGAGAGAGAGAGAGTGTATTCCGTTCATTGATCTCAAGCTATGGTTAGACTCCAGCAGTTACCCCCAACGCAACCTCTGGGGTCCCCGAAGCCTCGGCTCTGGCCAACCTGCGCCTAATACTTTCCGGAATTAGGTAAACAAATGCGGCCCTCCAGGGAGTGAGAGAGAGAGGGAGAGGGAGAGGGCACGATCCATTCCAATGAAATACCCATTGGATGCATGAAATACTCAACTTGGCTTGGATACTCTTGCCTTAAGCATGGTGATGGGTTTCCGCATGTGTCAGACATCCACTCGGCTGACCCTCCTTCCCCCCCACCCACCCCCACCTCCCAAAAAAAATAATCCAACGAGCATATAATCCACCAAAGCCCCCAAACTTTGGAACTCTCTCCCTCAATCCCTCTGCCTTGCCCCCTCCTTCTCCATTTTCAGGTCGCGTTTGAAGAGCTTCCTTTTCGACCGTGATTACGGACATCTCTACTCCCCCCCCTCCCCACTTTCCAGGCTCTGCGCAGGGCTCCGCCACTGTTAAGCGCTCCGAGGTGCTACCGCGCGCGAAAGGCGCTGTGTAAATGGAAGTCGTCGCTGTTGTGGAGTTGACCCATTAACGTTTGGCTTGTGTGCTCTAACAGTATGGCATCGTGCTGGACGCTGGCTCCACTCACACCTCCCTGTTTGTGTACAAGTGGCCATCGGGGAAAGAGAACAACACTGGGGTCGTGGGACAGATGTTCAGCTGCACTGTCAAAGGTAGGAGAGGGGGACGGGGGGGCGCCATCGAGTCGACGATAACAACAACAAAGTTACATTTGTAAAGCGCCTTTCACGTCGGGAGGACGTCCCAAGGCGCTGAACAGTCAGAGATCAGGACCCGAGCGTGGGGTGGGGGGTGGGGGGGTGGGGGGGGCAGGGTTGGGATGAGGGAGGGCCGAGAGGGAGGAGGGCGGCTGAAACATCAGGTGCACGTTCCCAAAGAACATCGATAGTTACACTTCCACACAATCATCACTGCTCCTGAGTCTCCTTCACATAAAGGCTGTCAGTATCACGCGTCGCAACACCTATCCTCAAGCGGGTCTAACCCCTGCTGTCACTGACCGGGGAGTGTGAATGGACAGCTCCACTCCCCAGGTCAGTGTGTCCTTGGGTCAGATCAGGCACTTGCTTTGTGTCTCACTTGTTGACACCTGGGTTGAGGTCAGTGAGGAAGGTTCCTGTGTTGTTGCAGGTCCTGGTATCTCAGCCTATGTGAACGACACAGCGGCTGCTGGAGAGAGCCTGAGGTCCTGTATGGCCAGTGCAGTTGCCCAGCTCCCCGGGAAGAAGTGCAAATCCACGCCAGTGTATTTAGGAGCCACTGCAGGCATGCGGCTGTTAAGGTGCAGTTTTTATTATTAATGTATTTATTTGCAACAATATTTATTGCTGCCCTCTCTATTGTTACCCTCAGTAGACTCCATTCCTCCCCCACTTTCAGCAACAGAACTCACACACAACAGGAGGGCAACAACAACTTGCAGGGTAGCATCTCAGAGGACTTACAGAACAATACTCACAGTAACAGTACTACAACTACTGATAATACTACTACTAATAATAATACTATTACTAATAATACTACTACACTAATAATAATAATCATAATCCTTGCATTTGATACAGCGCCTCATCACGTCACTGAGACGTCCCAAAGCGCTTCACGGGATACACTGTAAGGTGAATTGACCGTGTATTTTGTGGCCGAAAAGTGGCAGCCAATAACCCACAGCAGCGTCCCACAAGCAGTGGTGGATCGAGTGGTGATACACTTTGTGTCTGTGATTTGCAGGAAGCAGAACCCGAGCGTCTCGGACGCCATCCTACGGGCGGTGAGCTCCGTCCTGCACTCCTACCCCCTCAGCTTCCGGGGAGCAAGGATCCTGTCGGGACAAGAAGAGGGAGCTTTCAGCTGGACCACAGCCAACTACTTACTGAGCAACTTCATCACGGTAACAGGAACCAGGGGTGACAACCGTGCACAACTGCGCACACACGCACAACCGCGCACACGCACAACCACGCACAACCACGCACAACCACATACACACGCACAACCACACACGTGCACAATCACACAACCGCACGCACAATCACACACAACAGCACGCACAATCACACACAACAGCACGCACAATCACACACAACCGCACGCACGCATAACTGCACACACGCGTACACACAACCGCACGCACGCACAATCACACACAACCGCATGCACACACAACCGCACGCACGCACAACCGTACATGCACACAACCACACACACAACTACATACACAATGACCACTTGCTGTGTTGGAGCGTGTGGTTGCTGCACTGGAGCGCGTGGTTGCTGCGTTGGGGAGCCGAGCCCGTTGGGGAGCGCGGGATTGCACGTACGCAGCAGTGCAGTCTAACTCTCTGTCACGGCTGGTGTAATTGCAGTATGACTGGTTCGGTCACTGGTTGCGGCCGGTGTCTGCGGTCACTGTGGGGGCCCTGGACCTGGGAGGAGCCTCAACACAGATCAGTTTTGTGCCCGCGGAGACGATCGAGGTCCCGGGAGATGCCGTTAGATTCAGACTGTACGGCTATAACTACACGGTTTACACACACAGCTACCTGTGCTACGGCAAAGACCAAGCCCTCAAACAGCTCCTGGCTCAGCTGGTGAAGGTGATAATAATAATAATATAATAATAATAATTCTTGCATTTGATGCTGAGCTTTTCATGTCTTCGAGACGTCTCAAAGCGCTTCACAGAATATGCAGTAAAGTGAATTGACCGTATATTTTGTGGGCGAACCGCGGCAGCCAATTGCGCACAGCAGCGTCCCACACAAACGGTCGTGGATTGAAAATGACCAATTTATTATCGTTTTTGTTTGGAGGGATTATTATTATTAGGCGGGTGGAGTAAGGAATTTTGCCCAACATTTCGCCCTGGCCAGGGATCGAACCCAGGTCCTCTCGCTCGCGAGGCGAGTGCTCTAACCACTGAGCGACAGGACTCCCGTGTGTTATGTCTCAATCAATACACTGTATCCCGAGATACTATTTCCTGAAAGAAATCTTAACGAATTTGCTTTTGAAAGACTCATTGAAAGAATCAGTTCATTGTCATGTCGTTGAGATCTCTCGCAGCGCTTCACAGAACGTATTGCAAATTGGAGTGACTGTGTGTTTGATGAGTGAAACGCAGGAGACCGATTGCGCACAGCAATGTCTCCGCAAACAGTCGAGTTTTTTTATTTTATTTTCTTCGGAGGGATTATTGCCCCCGGTAAAGCGATCCGCCAGTCGACTAACAACCGGGTTCCTACTTGCTGCTAGGTAAACAGAGTCGTGCGGAGTAAGGAAACCTTGCCTAAGGTTTCCCGCTGCCTGCCTGGTAATTGAACCCGGGTCCTCTCGGTTGCAGGGGCAAGAGCGCGCTAACCATTACGTTACGGGGACTGCTCCGAAAGTGCTGAGCTCTGGTCTGCGGCTCACTATTTTGCAGGACAACCCCAAGGTGACCTCTCTAGACAACCCCTGTTATCCCCGAGGGTATCGAGTGAACGTGACGATGGGGGGTATTTTCGGGAGCCCCTGCACGGAGCAGGGGAGGCCGGGGGGATCCAGCCCAGGTCACAGCCTCCTCTTCGTGGGCACGGGACAGCCTCACAGCTGCCAGGAGAACGTGCAGAGAATCTTTAACCTGACTTTCTGCTCCCACTCCCACTGCTCCTTCAACGGTGTTTACCAGCCAGACCTGACCGGCAACTTCCTCGTGAGTTTTACCAATTTTTAGGTTCTGTGGTCCGTTTGTTAGTTTAGATAGTTATTATTAATAATAATAATAATCCTTGTATTTGATACAACGCCTTATCACGTCGTGGAGATAACAATACAATACAAAATTATATTTGGACGTCGCCTTTCACATCAGGAGGACGTCCCAAGGCGCTGGACAGTCAGGGATTTGGACCCGAGATGGGGGTCAGGATTGGGGAGGGTGGAGGGCGGGGAGGATAGGAGGCTCGGTCAAAGAGGAGGGTTTTGAGATGCGCCTTGAAGGAGGTGAAGGAGGGAGCGAAGGGAATGTGGGAAGGAGTTCCAAAATGTCTCAAAGAGCTTCACAGGATATACTGTAAAGTCGAGTCACTGTGTATTTTGTGGGAGAAAAAGTGAGTTGGTTTGTTATCCACGGGTCTGTCAATGAGTCAGTGACGAGAGCGCATCAGTTGAAGCTCGATACCGAGCCAGGGAGAAACTGCGGCAGAAAGTTCCTTAAGTTTCGGGGCAAATTGCCCGTAGAAAGCACAGCCACCGATGATGGAGCTGAGAGGACGAGGGATGTGTAGAATTAGATGAAAATGGATATAGTTTTGTGATTGTTAATTTAATCTTTTTCTTAATGGCACAGGTTTGTTTAAATTCCTTTTTCACATCGTTTCTCTCCCTCCAACCCCACTCCCCACTCCCCCTCTCCTCCCACAGGCATTTTCAGCCTTTTATTACACAATGAAATTCCTGAATCTCACGGATCCGAGTCAGAAATATTCCGCGGATCAGGTCAATGAAACAATATGGAAATTTTGCTCCTTGTCCTGGGAGGAGGTAAGTGATCAGTCAGTGTTTCTTAAGGCGGTGTTGGGGGTTGGAGGATGGCAGCCGAGTGTCTGACACACACGGAAACCCATCACTCTGCTTTTGTAACAGTGTCCAAACCAAACAGAGATTTCCATGCATCCCACCTGTTAGAAAATCGGGTCTCCGTTTGCAACCGGTTACCAGATTAAATGAATAAGGTTCAATCTCAATATACCGTACTGGTTGAATACATCAAGTGTGTTGTCTAAATCCAGAAATGCTTTATTACATAGCAATTATGAGTACACATATGGTGTATGAAAGGTATAAAATAGGAAACCACACAATAATATAAAAAGACTACACAACTAAAATTAACTATTCAGAGCAGAGCAATACTAATGGACTTTGTTAATTCAGGACTTTGTTGATTCAAACAAGTCTTTAGATCAGCACTTTGTTTCCAGCTTTAGGTCTTCTCTGCTCCACGCTTTCACCTTCCTGTGTTCTTCTTTGTCCTTCCTTTTCAAGTCAAGAAGTCCCAGCCATCTTGCTCTGGAGTTAACTAACTTTAACCCTATTACACTGTAACCTTTATACACCATTGTAGCCGATCAAGTTATACACCACATTGTCCAGTGTCACGTGCGCGCATGATCAGTGCAGGTTGGTTTTTTTTCATTCCCCACTGTCCGGTCTTAAAAGTCAGATAGGGGTAAGGGACCCACTCCTGATACAGTCACGTACTCAGGTTAATTAACCATCTGGCTTGGTGCCAGCCTGACTTGAGTCTCCATAAGGTCTTCCATTTGTCCTGTCTAAGATAGAAGAAGATGGATTGGTTTAGGGCTGTATCTGGTGCTCGTTAGTTTGTTATGTGGGATCATTAGTACATTCCTTTTAAGTGATTGGTTATTTCTTATCAGTATCCTGGGATGGTACCAAGGTACTGTAGTTTAAACAACTTGCTCATTAGTTGCTATTGTTGAGCGTTGCTTTCTGTCGCTTGGCCCTGTCAGAATCTAGCGACTTATTGCTAAGTCAAGATCCTGTGTCGACCGGTACCTTGGACCGTTACCTCTGTGGGCGTGTTGTCATTTACTGATAAGAGGTGACCCCCTGCCCTTTTCCAAAGCTGTCCTGTTATTCTTTCAAAAACAGAGAAAACCGGGTGTCCTATCCCATGACTGTCAGTCCTTTCTCCATTCTACATTTGTTTAATGTTCATTATTATTGGACTACAACTTCTATAATCTAACACACCTACACATGGAAATCCCAGAGATAGATTGTTGGAATGGAATGCGCTTCCTCTCTCTCTCTCTCTCTCTCTCTCTCTCCCTGGAGGAACGCACCTTGCTTACCTAATTTCGGAAAGTATTAGGCGCAGGTTGGTAAGAGCCAAGGCTTGGGGGGGACCCCAGAGTGGTTATTGGGTGTAACTGCTGGAGTCTAACCAGTTAAAACCTCATAGCTTGCCATTGATAGCACTATATCCATCCTGTGAAGCACTCTGAGCCATCCATCCTTTTGTCTTGCTTGAACTCCTTGCCTCAATCCCTCTGCAAGGATTAATAATCATAGAATCTTACAGCACAGAGGGGGGCCATTCAGCCCATCGTGCCTGTGCTGGCTCTTTGGAAGAGGTACCCAATCAGTCCCACTCCCCAGCTATTTCCCCATATCTTTGTAATTTTTTCCTCCTCAAATACCTATCTAATTCCCTTTTTACTATGTTAAAATAATATTGCAATAAAAAACAGCCGAGTCGATGTGCATCCGATCGCTATCACAAACCTAGAAGTTGCAGGTGGAAATCAGACGAGGAGAGAATGGGGCTCAGTTATTGGAGCTATTTCCTACTATAGCTGCATCAAGCAATAGATTGCTGCTAAACCAGCCTTTACCCCCCTCGGTGTCTGAGACTCCTGTTAAGCAGGTGAGGAAAACAACAACAACAGCTTGCCTTTATGTAGCGCTCTTCACGGAGGGTAGGGTCCCAGAACGCTTCACTTGGAGACAAGTGTGTGGAATGAATGACCGCCCACCAAGAAATACCCACCCAGTGTCCATCCAGTCAATCAGGTCCCGGGTGGTGGATGATTCCTCCTCGCAGGAGATATGGGCATCCAGCTGACGGATTATTACTTTCTTTTTTATCCGTAGACTCGCACCTTGGATCCCACTCAGCAAGAAGACACTCTAGCAAATTACTGCAGCGTTGCCAACTACATCTACACCCTACTAACTAAAGGCTACAAGTTTAACGAGACGAGTTGGACCAACGTTGCCTTTCAGAAACAAGTCAGTGGGCTCTGAAACATCTGACCAGCGCTGTGGCTGACCTGGGAGTGCTCGATGGACAGTGTAGAGGGGTCTTTACTCTTGTCTGTAACCTGGCCTGGATAGGCAGTGTAGAGTGAGCTCTACTCTTATCTATTTACTCTCTCCCCTGTTCGAACGAAGCACAATGCAAGGAACAACAGCACTTCATCTACCTTCTAGGCACTTTACAGCCCTCTGGCCTCAACGTTGATTTTAATAACTTCAGATCTAAACCGCAGCTCCCATCTTCTCTCAGTCTTGCCTCCCCACCTCTCCCTCTTCTATACCGTTCCACTCTACTCTCTCTAACCCGTGCTACAGCTAACCTAAGGGTGGGTACTAGATGGACAGTTTGGAAGTCTTATCTAACCAAATGCTGAGGCTGCCCTGGAATTACTGAAGTGCCTAAGTACTGGGTACCTAAAGTGAACTCACATCTGTGCATACACCAAACTCACTTGGACAGGTGGAAAAGTTTATCCAGGGTGTCCTCAAGGTCCTGTTACCCTATTTTTCCCCCTCTATATTGCACTGACTAACAACCAACAACTGAAACCATGCGGAAAAGGTTATACATGGTGTCCACAAAATCCTATAAGGTCCCATGTATTTTTTTACACACGGCGCACCGAGCATCAACTGAAACATATGGGAAAATTATGCTGATTGTATTTAGAAGTACAGCACTTAATTGTATTCAGTATAGGAGGGTAACGACTTTGCGGACACCCAGTAGGTTGCAAGGGTTTATTTAATATTTGATATTAGCGCCTCATCATGTCTTCGAGACGTCGCAAAGAGCTTCGCAGACAATTGTAAAGTGAATTGACTGTATATTTTGTGGGTGAAATCAGACCGATGTGAGCTTCACTGTAATATGTTAAACGGGCAGATGTTTTTTTTCAGTGCATTGACAAGTGCTTCTATGTGTTACAGGCGGGAGAGACGCAGCTGGGCTGGGCTCTCGGATACATGCTGAACCTGACTAACACGATGCCAGCAGAGATCTCCAGCTCCTCATTCTCCCTCCAGATAGCCATTATTAGCATTCTCAGCACCATTGCGATTCTCAGCTTTGTGGCTTGTCTGTGCATCCAGTTACAGATAAGGGACAATGGCTACATGCCCTTGTAATCTATTCATCAATCAAACGCCCATGGTTGGAGATCGTGACCTACCTTAAAACAAAAGATTTGATATTTATTGATCTGCCTCTCCCACAGTCCCTTTGCCTTGCTCCTTCCCTTGACTCATTCAACGCACATCTCAAGACACTTCACTTCGACCGTGCCTTCGGTCACCCTCCTACCCTTAGCCTCCCTGCCCTCCACCCCACCTGATCGCAACCCCCAGCTCGGGTCCAAATCCCTAACTGTCCAATGCCTTGGGATATCCTCCCAACGTGAAAGGTGCTGTGTGAATGTAATTTGTTGTTGTTGTCTCACAGAAAGATGGGCGTTCATTGTACACATTATTTGAGGGAATGGCAGCAGGAAATCGGTGTATTATCTTCAAAACTGGGCTGAGTTGGACTTCTGCCTCTGACGTGGACAAGCAAGTTCCCCTCCTCTGTTAAATGATCTGGAACTTTGCCCTCAGGGTGGGTCCTGCGGTGTGAACAAGGTCGCTTTCAGACTTTACTGTCCATTCCAGCCACCAGGATTTGACACAGGCTCTTCACTTGGACAGATTTATTCGTTGTTTACTCGAAACGGATGTCTCCTACCTCTGGTATTTCCATGTGTTGCTGGGACGCGTGGCACTCTCAGTTGGGTTTGGATACTCTTAAGCACAGTGATGGGTTTCCGTATGGGTCAGACACCCGGCTAAACCAAAATAATGGACGTCCCTGCATCTATGTGGGACCAGCTCAGGAGTGAGATACTTCACTGGCACCGGGCAAGGCTTCTGTCAACACCCTCTTTAACAGTTAGGCTCATCCCAAAATACGTCGCCTCTCCGCTGCAGTTCTCCATCACTTCCAACCTGGACAGGACTCCAGTCCTGTAGCTCGGTGGTGAGAGCACTGGCCTCGCAAGCGAGAGACATGGGTTTGTTTCCCGGTCAGGGCGAAACCTTGGGCTAGTTTCCTTACTCCACACGTCTGATGATAATCCCTCAAGAAAAAAAAACAATAATAAGTCGGTCACTTCAATCCACAACTGTTTGTGGGACGCTGCTGTGCGAAACTGGCTGCCGCGTTTCGCCCACAAAACATACAGTCAATTCACTTTACAGTATATCCTGTGAAGCGCCTTGAGACGTCTAGGAGACGTGATAAGGCGCTGTATGAAACGTAAGGATTACTATATATTATATTATCAACAGGTAACAACCAACCACAACCACCACTTGCATTGATAGAGTGCCCCTCGCGCAGGGTGGCATCCCGGAGTGCAACCAAGCTTACCAACTTAATTAATTAATCCATGAATCGATCGTGAATGAATTTATTAATCAGGCTTAAGTAACCAGCCGAGGAGGAGCAAGCACGGCTTGGGTCACAATTCCGAGCGCGCAATGCCACCCAATCTATTGTAAAAAAAGAAGCAAATACTTACAATAAAAAAAAATCACAACCAGGTACACTTATCGTAGCCGCTTCCCTCTTTTTATCCATTCACCCCAGGGGCACGAGGTTGTTTTAATTCGCCGCGTGTCACCCTTGTAAGTTGATAATAATTCATTTATTTTCAAAGTGCATTGAGTTTTTAAAGAACGTTGCGACGAACTGAATCGCGAAGTAATATCAACGAGACGCTGTGCATTAACATCGCGTTTTAACATATTAATATTAGTAATAATTATCATTCGTTTAAATATATGTATATTATCGTGGAGTCCTGGAGCTCAGTGGTTAGAGCACTCGCTTTGCAAGTGAGAGACCTGAGTTCAATTCCAGGCAGAGGGCCAAACCTTGGGCAAGTTTCCTTACTACACACAGAGCCTAATAATAATCCCTCCAAAACAATAATAAATTGGTCATTTTCAATCCCCGACTGTTTGTGGGACATTGCTGTGCGCAATTGGCCGCCGCGTTCGCCCACAAATATACAGTCACTTCGCTTTACAGTGTGTTCCGTGAAGCGCTTTGGGACGTCCTCCCGACGTGAAAAGCGCTATATCAAATGCAAGGATTATTATTATTATTATTTATTGTTAAGGCTTTGGTGGGAGCACTTTTCCCCCCACACACACACACACACACACGCGCGCGCGGCTGTGTCGGCTGCTCCCTCCCTGTGTGGTGCTGTACCGAGGCTGACCGCGGGGTGTCGCTGCTGCACCGCATCGCGAAGCCAGTGACGCGCGGGGGACGGGGGACGGGGGGGACCCTTTATAGTGTTGCGCCGCGACCCGGAACCCGCGTCCGACACCAGGAGCCGCGGGACCGGAAACGGCGACGGACTGTGGGAGAGAGAGCGAGAGAGAGAGAGAGAGCGATGGTGAGGAACACACAGAAAAGATACCAATAATAATAATAATAACAACAACAGTAATAATGATGGTTTATCCACTCAACCCCCGCGCCTGTGAGTGGGGTCTCTGGGGTGGGGGGGGGGCTGCACGAAACGCACAGTCACTACACTGCACGGTGTGTCCTGTGAAGCGCTTTGGGACGTCCGGAAGGTGCGCTGAAGGCGCCGGGTCCCACCGCGAGGACCGTTACTGTTAACTACTGTTAAAAACCATCGCCGCTTATTGTCGCCGTCGCCATCGCGGCCCTCTCACTGCTCTCCCGGTTGTCGTTTGTCCTTCCGCCCGTTGTTTGTGCCGCGTTTCAGGCGCTGACCATCCGCACGGACCTGGGGGACATGAAGCTGGAGCTGCTGTGCGAACGGGCCCCGCGGGCCTGCGAGGTGGGCGAGGGGAGACCGCCACGGCCGCCCTGTTCACGCCGTTCGTGTCGGGAGGACGTCCCACAGAGCGCTGCGGGACGGTCAAGGGGTTCGGGACCCCAACTCGGGGGGGTTTGTGGGGGGGAGGGGTTTGGGAGTCGAGAGGGGTGGGAGATGACTGAAGGCAACGGTTAAAAGAGGAAGGGTCTTGAGACGTGCCTTGAAGGAGGCAAAGGAAGGGGAGGGGGAAGGGGGGCGGGTACTGGGGGGGAAAGGACAGAGGGGTGGCGTTCCAGAGGGTGGGGGCAGAGAGGCTTAAGGCCCGACTGACAATGGTGGGCAGGACGGGGGCCGTGGAGCAGATGGGTTGGTAATGTTTTAGAAGGTCACAGGTACGCAGTAAGTTACTGTTTAGCCAGTCGTTGGCCCTGGAAGGGAAGGTGAAGTTGGGCTGTTCTCATACTCGGGATGTTCCAGTTGTGAGCGCACACACACACACACGCGCACACACACACACGCGCACACACATACACACACATACACACGCATACACACACACATACACGCGCACACACACACACACACGCAGCTAATTTCTGACCTTCCGTCCTGGCTGCAGAATTTCCTTGCGTTGTGTGCAAGCGATTACTACAACGGTTGTCTCTTCCACCGCAACATCAAAGGATTCATGGTACAGACCGGAGACCCCACAGGTAAGACTATGGCCGATCTCGCCACAGGGCACGGAATCTCTGACCTTCTTATCTTTCTTCAGCAACTGTTTATTTTTACTTGGGTCCATCCCTTACAGTGACTCAATCCCGATTAACAATAGAAAAGCGAAAAAGATGTTGTGTTATTTGTCGTTAATGGTTAAAACGGTCGAAAATCTGTGACTCTTAAAATTTTAGAGTCTTAGAAATAGCTCCGAGTACAGAAGTGGGCTTGGTTGGCTGACAAACTTCGACTGTCAGATACGCTGCCCGTTGGGTTCGCTCGCAAAGTAAATCTTCTGAGCGCTACCAACTGAGCCGGGCTGATACAGGCTGACAACTGACAGAAGGAAACTCACCCGCAATTGCTCTGTTTGGGCAGGAACAGGCAAGGGTGGAGCCAGCATCTGGGGCGCAAGGTTTGAAGATGAATTCAGCGAACACCTCAAGGTGAGTAACCTCTTTCAGACGTGATTCACACAGACTGGACTGGCAGCCATCGAGGATGTTTTCACAGTGAGTTGCCGCCTGGAGACTTTACTCTCGTTACTTGTTAACTTCAAAGCAATCAGGTCACAGTTGTTGTCACTCTTGGATGGGTTTAGTGCTGGGTTGGGGTTAGGCAGGAGGTGTTGGTTATCTTTTGAGTGTGGTTATGCTGGGCTGGAGAAAAGACTAACCTGGGGTTAGGTTGGATGAGGCCGCAGAGACTTTCAGGACTCGTCACTCATTTGCTTTTGAAGCCCAGTTAAGAGTTGGGTTGGGTTAACACACAAGAGATCCTGTCACTCAGCTTTGGTCCCGACCCCCGTTTATTTCTTGCTCTGCTTGGTCTCCTCTTCGACTGCGCCTTTGGTTGCCCTCCTCCCTGCCCTCCTTGATCCCAACCCCCTTTGCTCAGGTCCGAATCCCTGATGCTGTGTAAATGTTGTTTTGTATTGTATTGTTTCAGCACAATGTCCGAGGGGTCGTCTCGATGGCCAACAACGGCCCAAACACCAACGGGTCCCAGTTCTTCTTCACGTATGGCAAACAGCCGCACCTGGACATGAAATACACCCTCTTTGGAAAGTACGTTCTCGCTTAATACATGGTCGTTAGTGAAGAATTGTCTGCCTCCCATCACAATGTAATGGTGATCTCCATTCCCACCTATTGGAGTCCAGAATGCTCAGACTACGTGCACTGCTCTGCTCTCACCACCAGGCAGAACTCCCAGAGTCCAGTGTCATTGTGAAGGGGGGGGGGGATCCTCCCACAAGTGACATGGTGAGGGAGTGAAGCTCCCTCGACACCGTTCATCCAGTACCTCCACTTATAGCATACAGAATAAAGCTTCCTCTATACGATCGACCTAGTACTCCCAGGTCACCTACGGCATGGGTTACATACAGAGTAAAGCTCCCTCTACACAATCCATCCAGCACTTGCAGGTCAGGGTTCAAGACACAGTAAAGTTCCCTCTATCCTGTCCGTCCACACCCACAGTTCAGGATAGAGACACGGTAAAGCTCCCTCTACACTGTCCATCTACCCTCCTAGGTCAGGGTTAGAGACACAGTAAAGCTCCCTCTGCATCCACACTCCCAAGTCAATGACAGCACAAGTGTATATACAGAGTAAAGCTCCCTCTACACTGTTAGTCTCTCATTCCCAGATCAGCTACAGTGTGGGTTAGATGCACCGTGACACGTAAATTGATTGGCTTGTCACGTTTCTCTTTGTTGGTCCAAAGGGTGATCGATGGGCTGGACACACTGGACGAGTTGGAGAAACTGCCGGTCAATGAGAAGACCTTCCGCCCATTGACTGAAGTACGAATCAAGGATGTCGTTATCCACGCAAACCCTTTCGCTTTGTGATGGGGACAGGAGCAGCTGTGTGACGAGTGACGAATTGGCCTGTGCTGAACTCACCCTCCCTGATACACCAACTTATGTAACTCTTACCTTGTGTCAATTTGGAAGGCGGGGAACGACCAATTTGCACTGTCCTGTTTACTCTTGTAAAAGTGCCGACCTGTGCTCAGCCTCGCCACCGACATTAACACAGCTCCTTTCCAACACGCTTCCTTCCCCCACCCCCCCACCAAACACACCACACACAGACAGACTTCCTCCCCAGGTCACTCTGTTACTTGGTGGTCTGGCCATTATCACAGTGGCTCAGAAAGAAATCCGCACGTCAAGTGGTAGTCGAGATGCAGAGGAAGTGAAAAGGCAGATGTACTTTCGGATGAATCGTGAGCTGGATAACAAGTGTGTGGTGTGAATGTGTCTATGTGCCTTTGACTGAAGCTGAAGCCATTCCTGTATCAGCTTCTCTGTGAGCTTTGCTGATGGGGCAGATTAGAGTATCGTTTCCACTGAACCAGACCTCACTGTATCAAGTAAGTGAATGAATTATTTATGCCATAAATTTGTTGTTGAATTGAAAGCAGTTGACTGACTGCTGCTGCTTTTCAGTTGCACACACATCCACACACATACACCCAGACACACACACCCACAGACACTGTGGTTTGGGCACAATGTGAATGGGAACAATTGTTTCCATTATTGTTTCTGTGCCTCAAATTCTTTTGAGATCCTCATCAAACGGGAGGGAAAATTGTCTGCCACACACACAGGCGTTGTTGAAGAACAAGTTCACCCAGTTTAAAGGGTAATGAGAGGACTGAAGAAGTAACAGTAAAGGGAGAGGGGAGCAATAAGAGCATAGGAATAGATCAGGTAGATTGTATGGAGGTTAGCTCCTTCAAAGAGCCAGCACAGACACGATGGGCCGAATGGCCTCCTCCTATGCTGTAAGAAGGCCATTTGGCTATGTGATGAGTCTGATGGTCTGATGGGACTTTTATCTTCAGACTTGTTTGATCCTACCACTCATTTTCAAATCCCTTCATGCCCTCGCGCCTCCCTACCTACTTATCTCCACTCCACCACCCACCGCCCATGCTCGGCTGGCTCCGGCCCCGTATTTGCCCCTCGTCCCCTCCTTTCAACCATCGGTGGCCGTGCCTTCGGCCACGACCCCCCGAAATTCTGGAACTCTCCCTCGATCCTTCCACCTTGCCCCCTTCCTCTCAACCTTCAAGTCCGCCTAAAGACCTTTTTGATCGTGTTTATGGTCACCTCCCTCCCACCCCCTCTCCCTCAGAGTCAGACTCCACCCCCCCCCCTCCACCCATGAAGGGCGCTATATAAATGCAAGTTATTGATGTTGTTTCTATGATTCTATTTCACATGTGGCCAGTCAGTGTCGTGTGGTTTGTACAGGTGAAACTGCGTACAATAATGGCTCCGATTTCCAAAACAAATAAAGCCTTTTTTTTTGCCCGGAATATAATTTGATCAACAGTTCAAAGATACAGTACAGATTCCAAAAATATAAGCTTCGGATTGTTAAATACCGTCGTTTTCATTTCATTTGCAATTTTAAAACAATAAAGGATTTTGAGATATCTGGATTATAAAAAGCTGCCCCTGTTTGAAGACACGCAGACAGACATATTTTGCTGTTCAGGAAATCCCAGCCTGAAACAGCACAGTGCTTTGTTTCATCGCTTCAAGCTCAATGTGATTAGCGCTAGTACAAAATAGTTACTTTTTACAATATTAAAGTGGCTTCACTGAAAGGGCATTTGGTATAGACAGCTGTTTCTATACCGTTTTGCAGCTTCAAAAAGATCGCCTAACAAGCGAAAGGACCTGGGTTCGATTCCCGGGCAATTCGAAACCTTAGGCAAGTTTCCTTACTCCACATGCCTCTGTTTACCTAGCAGTCAAAAAGAACCCGGTTGCCTTGGTGGATCGGGTATTTTCTGTGAAGCGAGTTGACATGTCTCGACGACGTGATAAAGCGTTGTAAATCAAATGCAAGGATTATCATTATTTCCATCCATTTATGCAGTCATCAAATGCTTGGGATAATAATAATAAACTTTATATTTGATACAGCGCCTTATCACATTGTTGAGACGTCTCAAAGCGCTTCACGGAATATACGGTAAAGCGGATTGACTGTACTCTGTGGGCGAAACTGAGCTCTCCCTGCAGTCAGTCTCTACTGACTGGACCCATGCAACAAAGGCAATAAGTGGTAGTGCTGTTGTTACTGTGTTAATCAGTCAATGCTCCGTGCCAGTCTGCTGTCACTTCCTTTATGTGGTACTTACTCCATTTGTTGTTCTCTCTCTGTCTCTCTCTCCCCCCCCTCTCTCTCAGGCTGGTGAAAATTGCACTTTAGGGGAAAAAAATTATCGTTTGTATATAAAAAGATTTTCTTTTCACCCACAAAACACAGTCACTCCACTTTAGGTATATCCTGTGAAGCGCTTTGAGATGTCTCGACGACATACTAAGACGCTGTATCAAATGAAAGGATTATTGTCCTTATTAGGATTATAGAAACACCACCCTGCAGACTCCTCTGACGTGCGACCGACAATACTTTGCATTGTTAAACAAGATTGGTTTCATTTCGAAAGTAAATGTTCTCCCACGCGATGGTCTTCCACACGCAAAAAAAGGTGCAGAGGTTCTTGACAATGCCCTGGTCAAAAGGGTTCTCCTCTGTGCTGCAGTGCTTGAGATAGGAGATGCGATGGCGGGACATGAACTCCCAGGTGGTGGTGTTGTTGGAGACCAGGTAGAGGTGTGAGACCAGCAGCAGCAGCACCACAGCCAAACAAACGCTGATCAGAACAAACGCCATAAGCAGGAACGCGTTAAGCCTCAGCCAATCATTCCACGTGATGGCGGGCGAGAAGCCAGACCTGGGTGAGAGAGAGTAATAAACTAACGGACCAACAACAAATTAAATTGTACAGAGCCTTTCACGTCAGGAAGATGTCCTAAGGCGCAGAAAAAAATAATACAGTAAATTTCATACAAGTCGTATCAGTTGGGGCTATACATTTAACATGACTTATGCAACATATGAGTTATGTCAAACTTGCACAAGTCATATAAAGTTATGTAGAAGTCGGATTTTATATGAACAACACGAAACAAATACACCAGTACTGTACTGTCTGGTCACATTAAGGTAAGGTTTCTATACCATCTTTACCCCGTGTATATTAAAGCAATGGTCGCCTATACTTTCTATATATACTACTGCACGTATACTGATGGCTGTGAGCTAAACACTGCTGCTCCCAGTGGACGAAGCATAAAAGCCCTGAGCTCCACTTACAACAACAACAACCACCTTTTGTGCCAGGAGGATGACCAAAGGTGTGGTCGACTAGGAAGGTATTTGGCCTTGAAGGAAGCAATGGAGTAGGTGGGGCGGAGGAGCTCCGGGATGGAGTTCCAGAGGGTGGACGCAGAGGCTGAAGGCATGACCTCTGATGATGGAGTGGGCAAGCCAGTATCCGCCAAGCGGGCAAGTTAGTAGGGTTGTAGTAAGTCACAGAGGGAGGGTGAAGCGACTTACCAAGCAATATGGAAGCCCCACAGTAGTATGAAGAGCTGCAGTGCCAGGTAGAGCACAAACAGACGATGGTTCCTCTCCCCCACGCAGTTCTCTATCCAGGGGCAGTGATGGTCATACCTGCGCACACAGTGCTGACACGTGTGGCAATGCTTTGCACGCATCGGCTGCTGTTGACGACAAAACACATTCAACTGAAGCGCTTCAAGACATTGTCCCGACCTGAGACGCAAAGGGTATTATAATCGTTCTACTCAAACCCAAACAGTTGGGAGGTTCTACAGGGTGTCCACAAAGTCCTGTTACTGCCACCCCCCCCAACCCCCGCCCACCTCCCCCTTACAAAACAGCGATAGAGGACAACGGAGGAGCTGAAACAATCTGTCAGAGATGCATTTCGCCTCCTCACTCCATCCATCCACGTTACAGAAGATGTTGCATCGAACATGGCGACGGATCATTATCTGCCATGAAAATGATGGCGCTCGCACTCACACACACAGCGATCCCCTGGACAGTCTAAATACAGTTAAACGCTTGTACCGAATACAATGAAGCAATTTCTAAATAAAATTATCATCATTCTTCCACATGTTTCGGTTGTTGTTCAGGGCACTGTAGAAAAACAACGAGGGGGGGTAACGGGACTTTGTGGACACCCTGTACACAAACAGAGGTATGACCCCAATGGTACGGTTTTACATCCAGAATTCACTCTCTCGTTTGTTTGATCGTAACCGTTGTTTTATAATCCCGTTGGCGTGGACTGAATTCCCACCTGGATCAGGCAATACCCACAGCGTCTCAGTCGCAAGGTTTTCTGTTCTCCTGGGATCATTGGTTCCTTCTCTCCCTCAGCAGCAGCCTGGCTTGTTGCAGAATCCTGGGACAGCTGGAAACCAGACAGTTGTAACACGGTTCATTGAAAACATTTTATTATCAAAGGAATTTCTTTTCCTTCCCCCTGGGAACTAGTGAGTCTCATCACTGAGCATCGGCCACTTACAAAGCTCATTGCAAACTCGTTTTCAATAATTTCACAAGTAACTAAATCTGTAATATTTCTTAAAATTTGGGAAAATATTTGCCATTCTTTCGCCCACAAAATATACAGTCAATTCACTTTATAGTATATTCTGTGAAGCGCTTTGCAACGTCTCAACGATGTGATAAGTTAAGCAAGATAAATGGAGTTGAGGTACAAATCAGCCATGATCTAATAGAATGACAGAACAGACTTGAGGGGCTGAATGGCCTCCTCCTGTTCCTATGTTCCTTTATGATAAAGAAGGAGCTATATCAAATTCAAGGATTATTATTCTTATTATTCTGTCTTGATTTTTAACCGGCTGTCAGTTGGAACAATAACAGCAACGAGTTACATTTGTATAGTGCCTTTCACATCAGATATTGGCATCAAGAGTGGAAACCCCCCCACCCCACCCCCTCCCCCCCCCCCACACACACACACACCTTTACCTCTTCATCAGCTGTGACATAGCCCGGATCCATGAGGGAGATGATAAAATACAGCAGCACTGAGCACAGGACCAGCAGCACAAAGCAGACTGGCTGGAGGAGGTCACCGCGCTGCTCGCTCTGTCGCAGATCTGTAACCATCGAACAAAATAAATACATAATTCACTCACACACACACCCCTCACTGTTCCCTTTACACACACACACTTTCGCAGACAGTTCCCTTGACACATAGACACACACAGGGGGCACACACACACACACACAGAGACAGATCCCCTGACACACACACACACACACACACAGGGACAGATCCCCTGACACACACACACACACACAGACAGATCCCCTGACACACACACACACACACACACAGAGACAGATCCCCTGACACACACACACACACACACAGAGACAGATCCCCTGACACACACACACACACACACAGACAGATCCCCTCCCTCACACACACACACAGGGACAGATCCCCTCACACACACACACACAGGGACAGATCCCCTCACACACACACACACACACACACAGGGACAGATCCCCTCACACACACACACACACACACACACACAGGGACAGATCCCCTCACACACACACACAGGGACAGATCCCCTGACACACACACACACACACACACACACACACACAGGGACAGATCCCCTGACACACACACACACCAACACACACACACAGGGACAGATCCCCTCACACACACACACACACACACACACAGGGACAGATCCCCTCACACACACACACACACACAGGGACAGATCCCCTGACACACACACACACACACAGAGACAGATCCCCTGACACACACACACACACACACAGACAGATCCCCTCCCTCACACACACACACAGGGACAGATCCCCTCACACACACACACACAGGGACAGATCCCCTCACACACACACACACACACACACAGGGACAGATCCCCTCACACACACACACACACACACACACACACAGGGACAGATCCCCTCACACACACACACACACACAGGGACAGATCCCCTCACACACACACACAGGGACAGATCCCCTGACACACACACACACACACACACACACAGACAGGGACAGATCCCCTCACACACACACACACACACAGGGACAGATCCCCTCACACACACACACAGGGACAGATCCCCTGACACACACACACACACACACACACAGGGACAGATCCCCTGATACACACACACACACACACACACACAGACAGATCCCCTCACACACACACACACACACACACACACACAGGGACAGATCCCCTCACACACACACACACACACACACAGAGGGGACATTCACAAACAAACTCAGGAACAACCCCCCCCACCGCTCCCCTCCCCCCGGGGTGGGTGAGGTTGGGGGTGGGGGTGAGGTGAGGGGGGAGTGAGGTGAGTGGGGGTGGGGTGAGGTGCGGGGTGGGTGAGGTGGGGGGTGGGGGTGAGGTGAGGGGGGGGTGAGGTGAGGTGGGGGGTGGGGGGTGAGGTGAGGGGGGGGTGAGGGGGGGTGGGGTGAGGGGGGGGTCACCTGTCTGGTGCAGGAACAGGGTCAGGGTGACGGCCCAACTCAGCGCCGTGTGGAAAATCCGCACCAAAAACCCGGCGGAGAACAGACTCCGGAGCCGCGCGGGGCCCGAGCCCATCTCTGTCTGTCTGTCCCCCCCCCCCCGGGGCCGCCGTCACCTCCCCCCTCCACCCCCTCCCACCTCTCTCTCTCTCGGGGCCGCGGCACCGGATATCCGGTCGGTTGCCCGGGGAGACGGGGCTGCGGCCAGTGAATGGGTCACGTGGCGGGGCGCTCTGGGGGCCGGAGCTAAAGCCCGGAGCGGAGCGGGGCGGCCACTCTGGACTGGAGCCGAACCTCGTGGGGATTTGGGGGGAGGGGGTGGGGGTGGGGTTTGAATCAGAGGCAAAACGCGGCAGAGGCTGGCAATCTGCGGTCAACACCGGGAGAGCACAGCGCTCAGCAGGAGGTCAGGCGGCATCTGCGGAGAGAGGGCGGTGCGGCGACGTTTCGGGTCAAGGACCTCTCGTCCCCCCGACGTTAGCTCACTTTCCTCTCTCCATAGATGCCGCCTGACCCGCTGAGCGTCGGTCGGGGTTCCTCGCCACTTCTGTGTTTGTTTCAGATTTCCAGCCGCCGCGGTATCTGGTGGGGGGTTTCTCTTTGCCCGGCCGGGTGGCTGACACGCGCGGAAACCCACCACCGCTGCTCAAGAGTCTCCAAACCAACCTGAGAATTCCACGCATCCCACCCACGCATGGGAATCCCAGAGATAGATTGTTGGAAGGGTGTGGTGTGCTCTCTCTCTCTCTCTCTCTCTCTCTCTCCCTGGAGGGACGCATCCTGCTTACCTAATTCCAGAGAGTATTAGGCGCAGGTTGGCAAGAGCTAAGGCTTGGGGATCCTAGAGTGCGCGTTGGGGGCGACTCCTGGAGTCGAACCAGCTAAAACCACATAACGTGCCATCGATATCGCCGTCTGGCAAACTTTCCCACTGCTTGTCCCGCTGGGACCCATTAGGGCTTTGGTTTGCAGGGTTAACAGGAGTTGAGTGGGAGGATTCCCTGCCCCCAGTGCCTGGTCTGGCCCTTCCAAGTCCTGCCAATGGGCAAGGCTGGCTGCGCTGGGATCCGGACTACTGAGGCCGCCACAGAGGGATGGCTCGATTCCGACATTCCATCGCCAAACACGTCACCTTAGAGCCATCCTGTCCAGCTTGAGCCAAGAACGGAGCAAAGATACCGCTCTCTGCTTTGACGTCCAACCTCCAGTTGATCCCTTTTAATCATTTCCCGAAAAGCCTAACAGCGCGGTGCTGGGGGAGTGCAGTGTTGTCGGAGGTGCCGTCCTTCAGGTGAGATGTTAAACCGAGGGGTCGAATGTCCCTATCCAGGTGGAGTCCTGTAGCTCAGTGGTTAGAGCACTCGCTTTGCAAGCGAGAGACCTGAGTTCAATTCCCGGCAGGTCAGGGCAAAACCTTGGGCAAGTTTTCTTACTCCACACAGAGCCTAATAATAATCCTCCAAAACCAAAACAATAATAAATTGGTCATTTTCAATCTACGACTGTTTGTGGACACTGCTGTGCGCAATTGGCTGCCGCGTTCGCCCACAAATATACAGTCAATTCACTTTACAGTGTATTCTGTGAAGTGCTTTGGGACGTCCTCCCGACGTGAAAAGCGCTATATCAAATGCAAGGATTATTATTATTATATTATTATGTTAGAGATCCCGTGGTACCGTTCAAAAGAGAAGGTGAGTTTCTACCGGTGTCCCAGCCAATAATCCCCCAGATAAGAGTGGTCGTTTGGTTCACAGCTGGTTGTGGGGCATTGCTGTGTGCAAATTGGCTGCCGCGTTTGCCTGCAAATATCCTGGGAATCACTTTGAGACATCCTCCTTCCTGATGTGAATAACAACAACCAGTTGCATTTATATAGCTCCCTTCAGGCAAGGTAACGTCTCAGAGCGCTTAACACTTTATCGAATGCATGAAACCCGTAACAAGTAATCATTTTATCAAATACACAGATTATTTTTTATTAAACTATTGGTACAAAAGTTCTATTAATATGGTCGTAAAGACATGGATAATGCATCTTTAAATGAAACACACTGCACAAGATTGTTCTGTTTCTGTATTGCAAAACATTCTGCTTCCAGTTGAGCCCAAACTTATGACTCAAAAGAGTCCAGAGTTCAAATCCCAATGGGTTCGCTCAGCCCTTCAACCTGTAAACGGGTTCTCCCTGAAATTGAAGTGCTTCCTCAGAGACCCGGCAAAGCCAGACAGACCCACACTACTCCGTGTGACAACGACTGTCTGCTTGACTCGAAAGGGAGTCTGGAACAGCCATTCTATAAGATTAGGGCTGGAAAGATATCGAGGTACGATTTTGATTCTCCCACGGTTATTGTTATGGAGTAAATTTTTCGTGAGGAACTTTCTACACTGTGTCTGACTGACATAACTACAGACCTGTAAGTTAGAAAATAAATTGCTATAAGTTCAGTTGATTCGTCCACAAAATATACAGTTAATTCACTTGACAGTATATTCTGTGAAGCGCTTTGAGACGTCTCGAAGACGTGGTAAGGCGTTGTATCAAATGCCAGGATTATTATTATTATTAGGTAGCTTGGGACGTTTGTACATGCGACCGACAGGAAGCTGGAAGGCGAACTAGATGGCCCTTAATCTTTTTGAGTCTAGCATTTCTTGCGTTCTTATGTTATGTTCTTATTATCGTTTAATTTTGCACCTTTCCACTTTTAAACTGACGTGAAGGTATATTGACTGTGTAAATCTCACTGCATTTGGGCATTTGCTCTGTTTGATCAGACTGTTGAGTGAAATGAGAGAGCGAGTTTCTGACTAACAGTGATGGAACTTTGCTGGAAATGGGAAAGTGCGGCGTTCCATTGTTGAGCATTTTTATTCTCTCTGCAGGAAGAGGAACGCATCAGGAAATGATTCCCTCCCCCCCCCATCCACCCCACCCCACTCTCCCCCCCAGGGAGGAGCAAGAGGCAGGGGGAGGGTTGGGCCCTTCCTCGGTGTTTGTTACCAGGCGCAGGACATCTCGGATGCTGCGTCGCTGTTTCGTCGGGTCCTCGCCGGAGACCAACCAACCTCGGACCGGGTGTCATCAGCGTAACCTGGGCTAGTCCAGCGGCTGTATCGCTTGCTGTTCGGCTTGTTCCACACCCGCGGTTTGGTGTTCATCTGAAAACACAAACCCGTCAACTGTATAGAATCATAGAATCTTACAGCACAGAAGGAGGCCATTCGGCCCATCGTGCCTGTGCTGGCTCTTTGAAAAGAGCTATCGAATTAGTCCCACTCCCCCGCTCTTACCCAATAAATCATTCATTATTGTATTATTATAATAATATACACTTTACAGTATATTCTGTGAAGCTCTTTGAGACGTCTGAACAACGTAATAAGGCTCTATATCAAATGCAAGGATGGTTATTATTATTATTGTCGGGGATGCCATCCTTCAGATGGGGGGGTGTTAAACCGAGCTCCCCGTCTGCCTGTTCAGATGGATTGTAAAGCTCACATGGCACCGTCTGTCTATGACTTGAGGCACCGGGATAATGAATTAAAGACTTGACGTAGCCACAGGGAAACTTCCACACTCTGTGCTGCTCTGGCACATCACAATGATCAGGATCGTAGAGGGTGGGAGTTATCAAAAGCGGGTTCCGAGAAAAATCCCAGTGAAAGATCTCCCAGCCACACTCGCCTGCATAAAGACAGCTGTGTTCATCTGCAGGGTCTCCATCCGTTCGTTCAGTCTGACCAGCCCCTCACCATGCTCAGCGATGGACATCTTCAGCTCCTCATTACTGTCTTGGATGCAATCGAAGCCGGCGTCACTGTTGGGTGAGAGAGCCTGGGACAGACAAACACATAGACAGAGCAAATATATAAATAGAGTTCAGGCTCAGCTAAAGATCTCACTACAAATACATTGAGTAAATGCAGCATTTTATGAGTGTTCTCAACCCAATTATAAGCCCAGTGACCAAAGACACAGAGTAGGGTCTAGGGAACTCCAAAATTCTCCCAGCCTCTTCGACTGCACCTTCGGTCACCCTCCTACCCCCATCCTCCCTGCCCTCCTCCCCTTACCCCTCCTGATCTCAACTCCCAACTGAGGTCCAAATCCCTGACTGTCCAGCGCCTTTAGATGTCCTCCCAACGTGAAAGGCGCTGTACAAATGTAATTTTTTGCTGTTGGTTGAGCATTTGTGGGACAGCAGTGCACAATTAGCTGCTGCCTTTTGCCCACAGAATACACAGTCACTCCACTTTACAATATATCCGGTGAAGCGCTTTGAGTCTCAACGATACGATAAGGTACCGTATCAAATGTCAGGATTATTATTATTATTATTATTCAACAAGAAACTAAAGCTGAACTCTCATACTCACAGTCCCCGACTCTGACACAAAGATCTAAACATCAGTAACTATAAAGGTGACAGTGTGGAATGTTAAACTTACGCACCTCTGAAATGGAAAGACGCAAGTGATCCAACTTGTGGATTTCAGCTCTTAAACGATCCTCCAGACCTTTCATCAGAGCCAGAGTGCCGTCAGCTTTGGTACTCTCTCTCAGCAACATGTTCACACCTGTAATAGCAGCACAACAACAACAACAAGATTACATTTGTATAGCGCCTTTCACGTTGGGAGGACGTCCCAAGGCGCTGGACAGTGTACAGCATTTCAGACCCGAGCGCTGGGGTCAGGGGGGGAGAAGGGAGGGGAGGGGAAGGGGGGTGGCCACTGGCATGGTCAAAGAGGAGGGTTTTGAGGCGGGACTTGAAGGAGGCTAAGGAGGGGGCGAGGCGGAGTGACCGGGGGATGGAATTCCAGAGGTTGGGGGCGGAGTGGCTGAAGGCTCTCCCGCCAATGGTGGGATGGGTGGGTTGGGGGACATGGAGGAGGCTGGAGCCGGCTGAGCGGAGGGAACGGACGGGTTGGTAGGGGTTTAGGAGGTCGCAGATGTAGGGTGGGGCGAGGCCATGGAGGGCTTTGTAGGTGAGGACCAGGATCTTGAACTGAAGGATAGGGAGCCAATGGAGTCGAGTGAGAATGGGGGAGATGGGGTCACGGAGTTTGGTGCAGGAGAGGACACGGGCTGCAGAGTTCTGGATTATCTGCAGCCTGTGGAGGGAGGAGTTGGGAAGGCCGACACGCAGGGGGTTTGCATAGTCGAGCCCGGAGGTGATGAAGGCATGAACACGAATTTCAGTGGCCTGAGGGGTGAGGTAGTGGCGGAGTCGGGCGATGTTACGGAGATGAGGGAAGGCAGAGGAGGTCATGGCTTGGATGTGGGGGAGAAGACAGTTGAGGGTCGATCAAGGCACCGAGGTTCCTGACTGGCTTGGTGAGTTGTAGTCAGCAACCACGGAGGTTGGTGCTGCCAGAGCCTGATTCAAGTCAGAACAAAAAAGCTTATTATCCACGGAAAGTGATCTCCCTTTGGCCATTTATTCAACGGCAAGCTACTGCGGGTTTAGCTGGTTAGACTCCCAGCAGTTATCCCAACGCACACTCTGGGCTCCGCCCAAGCCTTGGCTCTTGCCAACCTGTGCCTCATACTTTTTGGAATTAGCTAAGCAGGAGGCGTCCCTCCAGGAAGAGAGAGAGAGAGCGCATTGAAGGTGGGAGGCACGCAATTCCCAGTTGGGTTTGGATGCACTTAAGCAACGGTGATGGGCGATGGCTGCGTGTGTCAGACACCCGTCCGACCCAAAGGTTTCTGACATCCAGCCCACTTTCCAACAACTTTAATGGAACTGCCTACAAAAACAAGTCACTGTAACAAGTTACAATACATCCCGGGAACTGCTCCCACCGTGAAAAGCTCTACATTACGTTAACTTCAAGCCCCCCCCCCCCACCAAACCCCCCCCCCCCCCACACACCTTTGAGCAATGAATCAGATGGGTTTAATATAAACCAGGCTGATGATCTACTTAATATAAATACCATTCAGACAGGAGAGCGAGGAAAATGGGGAGCAAACTCTTTATAAACACCGAGTACAATTCCTGGATCCACGAGAAGATTTCACTTAAAGCTTTTTGCTCTCTCTCTCTCTCTCTCTTGGATCGTAGGCAAATCAGCGACATGTTTTTTTCTTGCTACAAACAGACTCGCTCACCTTCAGGGGATGTGTTTCGACAGCTGGTTTGGTTGCGTGGAAGTGCGGACAGACAAAGACAAAAGTTTCCCTGTTTTTTCGTCGAAAAAAATTGTTTCCTCTCATTTGTTTGTGGCGGTGCCCAGTAGTGGTAGGAATGTGAAGTATGTTCACTCAAACGAAACAACCCTGATTTCAGTCTGTTCGGAGTTTTACAGGCTTTGACATGAAGCTCAATTCTCAACATGACCTTCTTCCCGATCAAAGCGATCGGGCAAAAAAAAAACAGACACCAAATAGCACTTTATGAACATTTAAACAACTTCTCAGTTCCCATCAAGTTTAATGTCAAGTTCTGGAAACATTTGCAAGAGAGAGCTTTGCCTTCGTCTCCCCTCCATTCGCTGCATTTGGTTACACAGTATGTACAGTGTATACAAAATATTTTTTTTGATTAAAAGGTATTTATTTTTTAAACCATCTCTGTGAGTGTTTTGGGGATGCTGTCTGTGCGCAATTGGCTGCCGCGTTTCGTCCACAAAACCACTATATTCTGTGAAGCGCTTTGAAAGACCTCTCAATGATGTGATAAGGCACTATATGAAATGCAAGGATTATTAATATTATATTTCTGTATACCCAAAATGCTCTCAAGGTTTTTCTTCAAAGCCTCCAGCAGTCACTGCAGGTTATTCCTCATTCCAAAAGAGTTATAGGTGTAAAATATGTAGTTTTGTAATCCTCAGAACCGCAAAAATATTTTTGGGTCAATTAAAAAAAATTCTCCGCGCAAACTGTTGATGTGGGTGGTTACTGTGGACAGACTCCCACAGACAGATCAGTACTGTCAGGAGCCAAGTGTGACCCCCCAGAACATCTATCAGCTGGGTACAGAAACAACAACTTGCATTTATAAAGCGTCCCTCACGCAGGGCAGCTTCTCAGAGCTCTAGGCAGTGGCAGAGAAACACCAGTGTTGGGGACAGTTAGAAGTGGTGTTGGCGGTATTGAACAGTTTGTATTTGCTGCAATCCTGGACTGTTTATTGCCTTTGGTTTGCATATGTTGGACTCCAGTGAAGGGCATATAATAATCTAATAATCCTTGCATTGGATATAGCGCCACATCAGGTTGTTGAGACGTGTCAAAGCTCTTCACAGGATAGACAGTACTGTAAAGTGTACTGTGTACTTTATGGGTGAAACGCGGCAGTGTCCCACAAACAGCCATGGAGTGAGTGACCAATTTTTTTTTAAAAAAAAGGTTTTTATTTGGGGGGATTGTGGGCAGGACACTGGGGGGGGGGGAGGGGGGGGGAGAAAGAGAGAAGAGAGACAGAAACTCCCTTCGCTTTTTACGAATAGTGCCACGGGATCTTTAGCGTCCACCTGAACAGGCAGACAGGACATTGGTTTAATGTCTCATCCAAAGGTTTGAGGTCTGTTCTGGCGGACGCTTTGTCAAGACTCGTTGCATGGTCAGGAAAAAGTAGCTTGGAGACACTTGACAGCGGGAGGGAGGAGTGAGTTAACCCAATCTTGTATTCCGTCCCCACAAAACAGCACACGAGCACAAAACAGGAGACAGTAACATTTCCAACATCCCTTTAACAAATGTAGAACTACAAACAAAGGTTTTCAAAAATCATACATCAAATACGAGCACGGAATAGTTTTCAAGAGTCTGAGTTTGTTATGTGTGTGTATGTGTCTGTGTGTGTTGTGTACTTGTGTTTTTATTCACGTGCCTGTGTATCTGGCGTGTGTGTGTGTGTGTGTGTGTGTGTTTGGGTCATTTCATATGGGGAGGGCTGAACTCTTATGCCCTATGTGTATCTACAGTAAAATCATTATTTCCCCCCTTCATTCAAGTCTCACATGCACCTTCGAAACCAAGATAAAATACAATCAATCAACTCAAACAAAAAAATTTAACACGGAAAAGTGCTCACGACTGACATGATACAATAGCCACACTGCCGACCGAGGCCTCCAGTTAGTTGTGTTGTGTTGCGGAGGCCGTCTTTGCCGGCAGCAGTGATTAAACAACGTTTCTCGTTAGGAGACGCACAGGCAGCCTCTCAACCCCTCTCTGCAGGTTCGTCAGCTCTGACATGGGGAGGATCTGTTGGAAACTCTGCTGAACACCAGGGCTGTCTGTCTAACTGCTGGGTGTGCAGGCAACTACATTTGTGCAGTGTGATCTGGCTCCGTACCAGGGGAACGCACATCCCCTCAGGCCCACACGCACACATACACGCCCCTCATCCATCCAACACTATCCACTGGCTCCTTCCAGCACTGAATTAGTGGCACCGACACGTTGGGAGCGCAGCTGAGGCGCTTGCCAAGCTTCACGGTGCTTGCGAAGCTGACCCTCGAGTTCGCACAAGACCCTGTGACAAGGAGACGGGCATTTCTGTCTCTCTCCAGCAGCCGGCAGCTTGCAGACATGACAGGTGTAGTGAGACACGCGGCAGACACCTGTGCTCCAGAGCAATGCCTGAGGAGGGAGCAGACATATTCAGACGGTCTCTCTTTCTCTTTCCCCCTCTCACCCCCTCACCTCACCCCCTTCCCAGCGCCAGATCGGTGAGTGAAACCACAGTCGGATGGGATCAGTTGCTCAGTTTAAGACATTCCTCTGTGGAGTTTTTTTGTTTGGAAGTTTATAACCGTTTGTATTGAGTAACTGGTACATCCCAGTTAAGAGACAAACCATGGAAGCACGTTTTATACAAGAGACAGAGAGAGAGAGAGAGAGAGAGAAAGAGAGAGAGAGAGAGACGGGGAGAAACCCACAGAGAAACAGAAAGTAAGAGAAAGTGAGTGAGAGAGAAAGAAAGCTAGAGAAGGACATGTTTGTGGGTGTGCGCGTGTGAAAGAGAGAGAGAGTCAGTAAGCAGGGTAAAGTAAGAGAGAGAGAGAGAAACACACATACACACAAGGAGGAGGGTAGAGAGAGTGAAAGAGACACCAAGGAGAGAGAGAGAGAGAGAACATTAAACCTCCCAGTCATAAAAAAAATTATACGAATTAACATTTTCTTGTGCAACATCGAATGTTTCCCCTGCGTGCCATCAAATAACAGTGTCACACACAGAGGCTCCTTCCTATGACGCATTGCTGTGAGGCAGTACGGAAAGGATCCTTGGTATTTACACAGATGCCACGGGAGATGGGAAGCAGAGGTCAGCAAACAGTCTCAGCCTTTATCTGGACGTGTCCATTCGATCTTTGTAATCCTCACAGAAACTGAACACTTTCCTGATAAATGAATGCAACAAAACAAAATGAAAGATTAACACTCTTCTGGAGCCGGAGGGGAATCAAAGCTCGTTCACTTATTGTTAGCCAGAGCACCCCTGTTCTTGGTGAGGCCAGCACAGTGACACAGTCGCCTTCTGCGAGTGCTCAGGAGCACAGAATCTGGTTAATTTTGTGGAGTCCCGTAGAGTGGTGGTGAGAGCGCTCGCCTCGCAAGCCAGAAGCCCCGGGTTCAATTCCCGGGCAAGGCAAAACCTTAGGTAAGTTTGCTTCCTCCACACGCTTCTGTTTATCTAGCAGTAATTAGGAACCCGGTTGTTAGTCGATCGGTGGATCGCTTGCCAGGGGTAATAATGCCTTCCAAAAAAATATTGGTCATTCAATCCAAGACTGCTTGTGGGAAATTGCTGTGCGCAATTAGCTGCCGCGTTTCGCCCACGAAACACACAATCAAGTCACTTTACAATATATCCTGTAAAGGGCTTTGAGACCTCTAAACGACTTAAGGCGTTGTATCAAATGCAAGAGTTATTATTAATATTACTATTTTGTTGACTGATTGAAGCCACGAAAGATGTCAGTAATTTAGGGCAGTAGCGAGGCTTTGGACCAACAACAAATTACATTCAGGGATCAACACCCGAGCTGGTGGTTGGGATCAAGAGGGGTGGAGGGCGGGGAGATTAGGGGTAGGAGGGTGACCAAAGGTACCAGGGAGCTGCCTGCTCTGTCTGACTCAGCTACTGGCTGTACAAACCAGCTGAACCCTAGAACATCTAGCGGACTTTTAACAGTGTTAGCTTAACAGAAGCAGCTGTATCATGATAACCATTTTCACGGGAGAGGGGGCTAACTAATGCTTTGTGCGTAAACACAACGTGAAATCCAAAGCCCTGGAGCAGGGAGCAGCACAGGAAGAGGAAGGCGATCACGTACCTGGCCATGGCTTTGGTCTCTGACCTGGCCTCCTCGCTGTCGATCACCCCTTTCAGCAGCTCAATCCCGTTTTCTTTTATAAGCAACGGACAGTATTTATCAGCTGCAGAAGCAAAACAGATGTCAGCTCTCACACAGGGTAAAGCGAGACAAACTTAGCAAACACCCACCCACTGGGGAACCTGTACCTCGGGGGTTGAGGTCAACAAAAATAATAATAATAATAATAAATTGGTCGCTTCAATCCACGACTGTTTGTGGGACGCTACTGTGCGCAACTGGCTGCCGAGTTTCACCCACAAAATATACAGTCAATTCAATTTAATAATAATCCTTGGATTTGATATAGCGCTTTTCATGTCTTCTCGACGTCTCAAAGTGCTTCACAGAATAAGCTGTAAAGTGAATTAACCGTATATTTGTGGACGAAACGCAGCAGCCAATTGCGCACAGCAGCGTCCCACAAACAGTTATGGATTGAAAATGACCAATTTATTATTGCTTTGTTTTGGAGGGATTATTATTAGGTGTGTGGAGTAAGGAAACTTGCCTAAGGTTTCGCCCTGACCTGCCTGAAATTGAACCCAGGTGTCTCGCTTGCAAGGCGAGTGCTCTAACCACTGAGCTACAGTGTATTCCGTGAAGCGCTTTGAGACGTCTCGACAACGTGATAAAGTGCTGTATCAAATGCAAGGATTATTGTTTTGTTATCAATTTAGGACAGCGCTGACAAAAGGGCAAAGAGCACTCGTTGGGTGCAAACAGTCCTCCTTTATGGATCCGAGCTGAAGCAGTGAGGTGGATTAATGTAGCAAACACGGGAAGTGGCTCCAGGGAGGGAGGGCTCCGGCCTACACTGACCCGTCGCTGAGCACCCTTCACAGCGGGCATGTCTATTTGCCAAGGACCCTCTCACATGAGGACCTGGATTAAGCAGCTGGTGCTGAGTAAGGCTGGTATGTAGCTTTGGACATGGAACTCCAGCAGTTTACCCAACGCACACTCTAGCTCCCACAAGCCTTGGCTCTTGCCAACCTGCACCTAATGCTTTCTGGAATCAGGTAAGCAGGATGCATCCCTTCAGAGAGGGAGAGAGAGAGAGAGTGTGCATTCCATTTCAATAATCATCTCTGGGATTTCCATGTGTTGGTGGGATGTCTGGAATTCTCAATTGGGTTTGGAGACTCTTAAGCATGGTGATGGGTTTCCGCATATGTTAAGACATCTGGTTGACCAAAAAAAAAAACACTGACTGGCCCTTAAAGAAAAGTTCCACCTAATAGTCTGACATTTACAATAAGTCAATACTTACGATAGACAGAGGTGAGATTGAAGAGAGCCCAGGTTGCCCAGTGCTGGCTAACGGGAGCAATTCGCTGAGGGAGAAGGCGTAGGATTGGCTCAAAAGACCTGCAAATAATAATAATAAATAATTATAATAAATAATAATAATTTGACACAGCGAGAGTGCATCTAAAATAACATTCCCCATCTGTACAGGGTGTCCACAAAGTCCTGTAACCCCTTCATGTTTTTTTTTCCCCCTTACAGCGCACCGACCAACAACTGAAACATGTGGAAGATGATGATAAATTGTGTTTAGAAGTTATTTCACTGTATTCAGTACAAGTGCTTAACTGTATTAGACTGTCCAGAGGATCAGTGTGTGTGAGTGTGAGAGTGTGTGTGTGAGCGCCATCATTTTCATGGCAGTTAATGATCCTTCGCCATGTTCGTTGTCCACATCTTCGGTAACATGGATGGATGGAGTGAGTGAGTGAGTGCGGAGGCGAAATGCATCTCCGACAGATTGTTTCTGCTCCTCCGTTGTCTTGTTTTGTAACAGAGGGGTAACAGGACTTGGTGGACACCCCATAGAACCTCCCAGCTTTGAGTAGAACCATAATAATTATTATAATAGTCCTTGTGTTTTACACCGTTGCCTCTCGAAGCGTTTCGGTTGGGCCATTGTCAGCTGTCGTCAGCAGCAGCCGATACGTACAAAGTACCGTCATGTGTGCACACAAAGCGTACGGTGTCAAGCTCCTGTTAGACCGATCAAACAGGCTCAGGGCAAGGTGGGGCCATGTCCTTGGTCACTGGAAGTATAGCAGCAACACACCCTTACCCTACCTGTAGTTGATGTTCCGCCTGGATTTTTCATCCCAGCTGGAGATGGCTTGCCACATCCGGTCCATCACCGTCTCTCTCCGGGGCTCGGCGATAGCCCAGGCCTCGTCCCCGTCAAAGATGATGTGAGACAGGACGCCGCACGCGTTGTACGACACCTCAATCCCATCGGCATCACTTTCTAGGAGGCGACTGTAAGGGACAGTGGAGTCACCAAACTGATGATGGTAACGATAATAATCTTTGCATTTGATGTGACGCCTTATCACGTTGTCGAGATGCATCAGAGCGCTTCACGGAATATACGGCAAAATGCAGTGACTGTGTGTTTTGTGAGCCAAACTTGGCAGCCAATTGCACACAGCAGTGTCTCACAAACACTGATGGATTGAGTGACTGCATTTTTTTATTTTGGAGGATCATTACATCTGCTAATCGACTAACAGCCTGGGTTCCTACTTGTGGAGTCCTGTAGCTCAGTGGTTAGAGCACTCGCTTTGCAAGCGAGAGACCTGAGTTCAATTCCAGGCAGGTCAGGGCGAAACCTTGGGCAAGTTTCCTTACTCCACACAGAGCCTAATAATAATCCCTCCAAAAAAACCCAAAACAATAATAAATTGGTCATTTTCAATCTACGACTGTTTGTGGGACATTGCTGTGCGCAATTGGCTGCCGCGTTCGCCCACAAATATACAGTCAATTCACTTTACAGTATATTCTGTGAAGCGCTTTGGGACGTCCTCCCGACGTGAAAAGCGCTATATCAAATGCAAGGATTATTATTAAGGATTATTACTGCCAGGTAAACGGAGACGTATGTGTGTGTGTGGAGTAAGGAAACTTGCCTAAAGTCTTACCCTGCCTGGGAATCAAACCTAGGGGTCCTCTCGCTTGTGAGGCGAGCGCTCTAACTGCTGAGCTACAGGACTCCACTGTAGAGACGAAGTGTCACTTGAGCACATACGTGATCCCAGACTCAGTTCCCACTCGCCTGGAGTGAGGACACTGTCTCCGTTATGTGCTCCGTCGCTGTACAGGAGATGCACTGACCTGAAGACGCTGATGAACTGTGTGGTCATGAGGTGCGGCCTCAGCTGTCGGACCTCGGCGACGTTTCCCAGCAGCCCCAGCATATTCCGATGTAATTCCTGCTTCCCCTGGAATTCCTGGAAGGAAAAAAAAAATCAGGATATTCAGAGTGAATGTGAGAGAGAGTGAGACAGAGGGTGGGCATATGAGAGAGAGAGAGGGAGAGAGTGAGAGAGAGAGAGAAAGAGAGGGAGTAATAGAGAATAAGAGAGAGAGGGGGAGTGAGAGAGTAATCGAGAGAGAGCACAAGAGAGGGAGGGAGGGAGGGAGAGGAGAGGGAGGGTGAGAGGGGGAGGGGGGGAGAGTGAGGAGCAAGTGGAGTGGGGGTGCTGTTAAATCACTAAGAATAAACCTAGAATGAAAGCATGTAGTTGTTCTCACACGACTCTGACTGTTTAGTAAATGTGTTAGCGAGTCTCACGTTCAGGCAGTCGAGGAACAGCTTCATCCCGTTACAATTCAGGAACATCTCACAGTTATCCGGGGTCTCATCCGTGATGTTCCACAGAGCGCTCCACGAGAACTCCATCACCTGGTCACACTGTCGGGACACACAAAAGCCTCGTTAGGTAAAGCCTCGCTCGCGCTGCAGGACTTAAGGTAGAGGTGGAGGTGAAGGAGTGAACACTTACCACTTTGTCTGCCAGTTTCTTCTGAATCAGCTTCAACATCGTCTGGAAAACAAGACACTCTTAAAGCAGGATGGACCCATGAGATGCCACACACATCCCACACACACACACAGACACACCACACCCCCTCCAACACCCCACCCACACACACACCAACACACACACACCCCCCAACACACACCAACACACACACACCCCCAACACACACACACACAGACAGACAGACACACACACAATGTTGGAGAGAACGCTCCCAGGGGTGGAGCACATTTAATAAGCAGAACATTTTGCCAGACCCCGGGGGAGGGTGGGAGGAGAGAGTGGGGGGGGGCGGGGGGAAAAACCACACACATACCGTAACAAAGCCCATCTTCCCGACGGCCTCCTTATGATCGTTGTCCACCTGACAGACCAGGGCGTTGCACAGGTGCACGGCGATGCGCTGGATGGACTCGTCCGGCCGCGGCTGGTTCAGGATGCTCAGGAGCAGCTCGTTGACTCTGCGATACTGGAACTCCAGCTCCTCGGGAATGCTGAAGTTACACAGCGTCAGACAGCAGTTCCTCTGTACCTGCAGCGCGCACACACAGAGAGAGAGAGAGAGAGAGAGAGGGGGGGTGGTCAGGAGAGATCGGGTTATACTACTGATAGTAATAATAATCCTTGCATGTGACGTAGCGCCTTATCACATACGCCGAGACGTCGCGATACATTGTGAAGTGGATTGACTACATTTTGTGAGCAAAACGCGGCAGTCAATTACGCACAAACAGTCGTGGATTGGCTGACTTATTTATTTGAGGGATTATTACCCCGCAAAGCGATCCGCCAATCGCCTAACAACCAGGTTCCTAATTACTGCCAGGTAAACAGAGGAGCGCGCGTGTGTGTGTGTGTGTGTGAAGTAAGGAAACTCGCCTAAGGTTTTACCCTGCCCGGGGATCGAACTTGCGAGTCGAGGGTACTAACCACTACACTACGGGACTCCATGTAACGTGGGTGGCCCCGTCCTTCCCGCCCCACTAAACCAACCACCCCCCGTCCCCACCAACCCACCTCCCATCAGCCACTCACCGTCACTTCCTGGTACGATTCCATCCCATTGAGCACCACCTGAATGACCTGTCGCCGCAGCTTGGTGCTCTGCTCGGGCCGGTAGTCGGAGCCGGTCAGGTAGAAGAGAGCCGCGCTGGCCGTCACCTGGATACTCTTGTCGTACTTGTGGCACCGCAGAGCGGCGATCACCAGCTACAGCACAGGGAGGCAGCACCAGGCACACCATTTATTTTTCCTTAAAACACCGTGTATTGTAATTCACTTCACAGTATATCCTTTGAGACGTCTCAATGGCGTGATAAGGCTCCATATCAAATGCAAGGATTATTATTATTATTTATTATTATTATTTTTCCCTCCTCGCCCGAAGTTAGCACAAATTTATTTTCACTCTGGCTAACAAGAATAATCCTTGCATTTGATATAGTGCCTCATCACATCTTTGAGATGTCTCTCAGCGCTTCACAGAATATATTATAAACTGAATCGACTCTGTGTTTGGTGGGCAAAATGCGGCAGCCAATTGCGCACAGCAGCGTCCCACAAACAGTTGTGGATTGAGTGACCGCATTTGTTTTGTGGAGGGATTATTACTCCCGGAAAGCGATCTGCTGATGGACTAACATCCGGGTTCCTACATTAGTGCAAAGAAAACAGAGGCACGTGGAGAAAAGAAAACTTGCCTAAGGATTCGCCTCACTCAGAAATCGAACCCTGCTTGAGAGGCGCGCGTGCTAACCACTACACTACCGGACTCTAAGGGATGGAGTGTGCCTGTGCGGGACACAGACTTTGGGGCTGTTCATTGCTGGTGCACATAACCTTGGTTTGCAGGTTAAAAACCCCAAAAATCATAACGAATGTCAATGTTGTTGAGTTATTTGGACAATGACCTGTGGATCTGTTGGAAATGTTTACAGGAAAAGTGCAGAGTACAAGGTGTGCAGGAATGTGGAAAAGGCATTGCAAGAAGGAGAGGCAACAGTGTCCAATTGATTCAGCCTGACTGCGGGCCTCGGGCAGGAGCTCCATGCCAGCAATTCATCGATATGTTCACTTTATAAATTTCTATTTTATACCTCTGTGACCTGCTAACTCCATACCAACCTGTCCATTCTCTCCGCTCAGCGGACTTCGGTCTGCTCCACATCCCCCTCCCGGCTCGGCCCACCATCAGCGATTGGGCCCTCAGCCTCTCTGCCCCACCCTTTGGAATTCCATCCCACAGTCCCTTCGCCTTGCACCCCCCACCTCCCTCGCCTCCTTCAAGGCCCGTCTCAAGACCTTACTCTTCGACCGCGCCTTCGGTCACCCTCCTACCCCCACCATCCCTTGCCTGCCAACCCTCCTGATCCCAACCCCCAGCTCGGGTCCAAATCCTAGACTGTTCAGCGCCTTAGGACGTCCCTCCTGACGTGAAAGGCTGCTGTGTAAATGTCATTTGTTGTTGCTGTTTTTGTTTCTAATCGTGTCACAGGATCGTTAAGGTTTAACGTAGATGGGTCCTTGGTGCAACATTTCATCTGCAACAATGGAGTGCTTTCCCCAGTACCGCACTGGAATGTCAGCTGTGAACTCGAGGTCCTGATATGAGGCTTAAACTTCACAGCCTTACTGTAGAATCCTGGAACGAAAGATAAATAGTTGCTCCCTCCCTCTGTCCTCTGACTCTCACCTGTAAAGCCCGCAGCGGTTGCTCGCACTGGTCTATCCGCGCGATGTCAAAGAGGTGGTTGATGGCGCGGGAGGCGATCTCGGGCCGAAATTCCGTGTAAGCTTCGATCGCGTTCAAGATCTGATCTTCGTTCGCTTCGCCGGTTACCTGGAAACGAGAGCACAACACAGGGAATGGGGGGGGGGGTCATCAACAACAACAACTTGCATTTACATTTACACAGCGCCTTTCACATCAGGAGGACGTGCCAAGGCGCTGGACATTCAGGGATTTTTCACCCGACCTTGGGACTCTACCATAAGTATTTACATATAATAATATATAATTATTATTATCATATATAATATATATGAGAATAATATATAATTCTCAGTCCTACCATAAGCTGTGGTTTAGTAATTCCAGGTGAAGTGTCTTTTTGTGTGGGGGTGGGGGAGAATATCTAATCTCTCAAGTCAAGGTTCGCCTTGTCTGGTCAAGTTTGCCAACAAAACGCACACAGTCACTACACTTAACAGCTGACAAAAAGCCCTAAAACTACCTGTGAACAGCGGCTGAAAGCTGCAGCATCCCCCGCAAGGACCCAGATGGGGACCAGATTCCTTTGGATAAAAAAAATTGCCCGGTGTGACCTTGCAGTCATTCTCGTGTCTGTGCAAACAGCAGCACAACCGGCCCACGTCACCACAAACAAACTTCCCTTCTGCTTTGCCAGACATTCTGTCCTCATCCAGGTCAAGGATGTTGGTGCTGGGAAATGGAACATCCAATGCCAACTCAATAACACATACACTACAACAACAACAAAATGATATTCATATAGTGCCGTTCATGTCGGGAGGATGTCCCAAGGCGGTGGACAGACAGTTTTGGACCTGAGCTGAGGGTCGGGGTGGGGGAGGGTGGAAGGCAGGAGGATCGGGGTGGGGGGAAGCAGGGAGATCGAAAGCACGGTCGAAGAGGAGGGTCTTGAGGTCAGTCTTGAAGGTGGTGAGGGAGGGGGCGAGACGGAGGGACTGCGGAATGGAGTTCCAGAGGGTTGGCGCAGAGTGGCGGAAGGCCCACCCACCGACAGTGAGCGTGCAAGGCGGGGGACGTGAAGCAGGCCAAAGCCCGCTAAGCAGACAGGATGGTAGGGGCTTAGGAGGTTGGAGGGAGCAAGACCGTGGAGGGTTTTGAAGGTGAGGACCAGGATCTTGAACTGTATCCTCTTTGTGATGGGAAGCCAGTGGAGTTGGGCAAGGATGAGGTTGGTAGGGTCGTGGAGCCCAGTGCGGGAGAGGACACGGGCTGCAGAGTTCTGGATGATCTGCAACCTGTGGAGGGAGGAGTTGGGGAGGCCGACAAGCAGTGAGTTTGCAGTCAAGCCTCGATGTAATGAAGGTGGGTATGAGGGTTTCAGTGGCCTGTGGTGTGAGACGGAGCCGGGTGACTTTGCGGAGTTGGGGGAAGGCAGAGCGGGGTCATGGCGTGGATACGGGGTAGAAAGGATAGTTGAGGGTCAAACAAGACCCCAAGGTTCTGGACTGGCTTAGCAAGGTGGAGTGTGCAACCATGGATGGTGACGTTCAACTGAAGAAAGTTAGCTCTCATCCAGGACTCGCTCACCTCCACTGGCTCCCCATCCCACAGAGGATCGAATTCAAGATCCTCATCCTCACCTACAAGGCCATTCACGGCCTTGCTCTCTCCTACGTCTCCGACCTACTATCCCCCTACTTACCTGCCCGTACCCTCCGTTCCTCTGGCTCTGGTCTGCTCCACATCCCCCGCCCTAACATCCGTGGCCAGGCCTTCAGCCTCTCAGCCCCTAGGCTGTGGAACGCCATCCCCCAGTGCCTTCGCCTTGCTTCCTCCCTTTCCTCCTTCAAGGCTGGTCTCAAAACCTTTTTCTTCAACCGTGCCTTTACCCCCCCTCTCAACTCTCAACCCCCTCCTTGCTCCCTCCCTTCCCTCCCCTTGACCATTTCCCCCCCAATGCTCGGGTCCCGACCCAACTGTCCAGCGCCTTGGGACGTCCTCCCGACATGAAAGGCGCTCTATAAATGCAATCTTGTTGTTGTTGTTGTTGATGTCTGACAGATATTCTGTCAGGACAGCAGTGGTCCTGGAGTCAAGGGTGGAGGCAGAGAGGTAGACTTGGGTGTCATCCACATACATGTGGAAGTTGACCCTATGTTTGCGGATGTTGTCACCAAGGGGAAACATATAGGTGTTGAAGAAGAGAGGACCAAGGACAGAGCCCTGAGGAATGCCACATGAGACGGTCTGGGGGCTAGAGGAGAAGCCACTTGAGGAGATGAAGTGCAGGCGGTGTGAGAGGTACGATCTGAACCAATCAAGGACAGTGCAGTGGAGGTTGAGGTGAGAGGAGAGATGGTGGATGAGGACGAGTAGTCGACTGTGTCAAAAGTAGCAGAGAGGTAAGGAGGACGAGGAGGCAGAGGGAGCCCTTGTCGCTGATGGACAGAATGACCTTTGTTACTTCTGTGCTGTGGGTGGCACGGAAGCCCGATTGGAGGGGTTCGAGGAGGGAGTGGCGGGAGATGAAGGAGCGAAAAGCAACAAGTGGTTCCAGGACCTTGGAGAGGAAGGGGAGGTTGGAGTTAGAGAGTAGAGAAGGGTCCAGAAGATAGGTCAGTGCGGGAGGATGCCCAGAGGGGAAGGAATTCAGATGACTCCAAGGCAGCCAAAAGGGAAGGCGGGGAGATTTTTTTTCCTGGGGCGGTATGAGATGGAGGTGGGTTGGGTGGTGGTGGGGAGAGGGATTGAGGAGTTAAGGGAGATGAAGTGATGATCCACACTAACACACACAACCACCTAAACAAGCAGATGGGACATCGGTTTAACGTCTCATCCGAAGGACGGCACCTCCAACAATGCAACATACGCCCCCCCAGCACTGCATTGGAGCGTCATCTTAGACTGTGTGATTCCGAGTCCTCACTTGGGGCTCGAACTGATACTCCTTTCTTAGCCCCTTAGAAAGAGGAAACTTTCTTTCTCGGTCTGGGCTGCAGGTAAACTCTGGTCCCAAAGGCCAGTGTCTAAGCCACTGAGTCACCAGGCAGCCACCTTATTCAAAGCATATTTGGAGAAGCAACAAAAGGTGCAAAGGCATCTCGATAATAGTAATAACAATAATCTTGGCATTTGATATAGCGCCTTATCACGTCTTCGAGACGTCTCAAAGTGCTTCACAGAATATACTGTAAAGCGGTTTGACTGTGTATTTTGTGGGCAGCCAATTGCACACAGCAGTGTCTCACAAACAGTCTTGGCTTGAGTGACCAAATTATTATTATTTTTTTTTTGAAGGGATTATTACCAGTCGACTAACAATCGGGTTCCTGATGAATGTTGAAGCCAGCCTGATCTCCCTGTGATTGACTGAGTGGCTGGCAGGCAGCCTGACTCACCTTATAAGCAGGGATGTGAGTTAGGTTACACAGTGTGGTGTCAAACAGCCCCAGGAACTGAAAGGATCGCTTCAGTGTTCGGAACGGTTCAATGCTGCTTTTCTGTGGTTCGTTACTAGCAGAAAGCAGAAAAGACATTCAGCAATGTACAAGGTGTCTGTACACAAAGTCATGTTACCCTTCTGTTACAAAACAGCGATACAAGACTACAGAGGAGTTGAAACAAGCTGTCAGAGATGTATTTTGCCTCCTCGCTCCATCCATCCATGTTACGGAAGATGTCACACCAAACATGGAGATGGATCATTATTTTCCATGAAAATGACGGTGTTCACAGTTACACACATCGAACCTCTGGACGGTCTAAATACAGCTAAATGCTTGAACTGAACACAATTAAGTAACTTCTAAATACAATCATCATCATTTTTCCACATGTTTCAGTTGTTGTCAGTGCAGGGGTGGGAGGGTGAGGGAAGGTAACAGGACTTTGTGGACAGCCCTGATGGCCAATGTACAGAAGGCAATGTATATTAAATGTGTATTTGATGTGCATTAAACAGCTCACATCAAACTTGCAACATACCTCAGGTCTGTTCTGCTCCTTTGTGGGCAGCATTTGATTTCTTTCTTATCTACCGAGCGACAGTTCCATGGGGGCCTTTTGGTACGTTGCCCAAAGGGCCATTATTCATGAACCTCGATGGACAGTGAGTGTAGCAGATCTGACCACTGGAACGTCACACTGCCCTTGTCCCCAGCGCATACTACCGACGCCCCCCCCATCCCAGCACACACCCACCCCCCCCCAGCACACACCCACCCCCCCCAGCACACACCCACCCCCCCCCCAGCACACACCCACCCCCCCCCCAGCACACACCCACCCCCCCAGCACACACCCATCCCCCCAGCACACACCCATCCCCCCCAGCACACACCCATCCCCCCCAGCACACACCCCTCGCCCAGAACACACCCCTCGCCCAGAACACACCCACTGCCCCTCACCTTCCTGGCCCCAGGGCTTCGTCATGATTGGAGACGGCACAATTATCGAGCATCAGTTGCCCCGAGATGTCCAACGAGAGGAGGTTTTTCAGGTTTTGTACGAAGGCGGTGAACACTTTCCTGGTGAGCTTGAATTTGTAGAAACTCGAGGCCCGATCCCGGGAAATGTCCAAGTGTCTGCGGAGAAGAGCAAAGTCACTGCAGCCTAAGAGCTGGAGACCGCAGCGAGCTTCATTTTGGTGCTTCTAAATCTCTCCTGCATAAATATTACATCAAACACAACACCAACTCCCCCAACCCTCAACTTACATATCAACACCAAATATCCACACTCCAACCCCAAAGCTCGACACTCAAACTACACCCAACCTGATGGATTATTGCGCAGAATAATAAATATAATATTCCTTCAAAAAATAGATAGTAAATATACAATTCCTTCAAAATAATAATAATAAATTGGTCACTCAATTGGCTGCTGCGTTTCAGGCACAAAATACAGTCAATCCATTTTACAATATATTCTGTGAAGCACTTTTGAGATGTCTCAACGATGTGATAGGGCGTGATATCAAATGCACAGATTATTATCATTATCATCATCCTGCTCTACACCTGATTAGATTCCTCTCGCAAGCACTCCCAGGGATCTACTTTTGTGTATGAAGGATAATTAATATCTATAGTAGCCTTTCTCCAAACTGAGTAGCTCTAGTTAGTGTTGACCAGAAATTGGCCCCAACAATCTCTACTTTTCTGACCAGACTGTTACAGCTGGAGCCCAAGCTCCAAGCCAAGCCCTTACCTAAACTACCTTTGAGTTTAGAAGGCTGAAGCGTGATCTAATTGAGGCTTTTAAAATAATAAAGGGATTCGATTGGGTGGCTACAGAAAAACTATTGCCTCTGGTGGGGGAATCCAGAACAAGGGGGCATCATCTTAAACTTAGAGCTAAGCCATTTAGGAGTGAAATCAAGAGGCATTTTTTCCCTCAAAGGGTAGTGGAAATTTGGAACTCTCTCCTCCAAAAGGCTGTGGATGTCGGATCCATTCATATTTTTAAGACTGAGGTGGATAGATATTTGTTAGGTCAGGGTATCAAGGGATATAGGGCAAGGGCGAGTAATTGGAGTTGAGGTACAGATCAACCATATAACAACTTGCATTTATATAGCGCCCTTCACGCTGGGTAGCATCCCGGAGTGTGAGTCTGACAACAAGCCAGGGGGAGAGGGAAGAGGGGAGGTGACCAAAAGCACAATCAAAAAGAAAGGTCTTCAGGCGGGATTTAAGATGGGGAGGGAGAGGGCAAGGCGGAGGGATTGATGGAGAGAGTTCCAGCCATGATTGAATAGAAATGGCAGAGCAGGCTCGAGGGGTTGAATGGCCTCCTGTTCCTATGTTCCTTCGTTACCTGAGGTTAGAGAGTTGCATGATGACCCAGAGGTGCTCCTCGGATAGGTCCATGTTGTAGAGCACCAGGGAGCCGAGTCGCTCCTGCCACTGCAGCAGAAACTGCACGTCGTTCAGCTGGATCCCGGAGAGATCGAGGGAGGTGAGGGAGGCGAGCGGGCGCAGGAGGGTCTCCACGTTCACGCCGTCGGTCAGTTGTCCAAGATTCAGGAAGCAGAGCTTCTGGAAGCCGCTGAAGGTGAAGTCCTTGACCAGCACCTGGCGGGTTGGGTTCACCAGACGCTCGTCGTCGCCCTCACAGCCCCCAGGACTCTCCTCCTCGTAAAAGATGTTCTTGCAGCCGAAGAGGCTGAGGGAGACCAGGGAGCTGCGGAAGTTACTCAACGTCTGCAGACTCTTGGCCGAGAGCTTCTCGCAGTTCACCAGACGCAATTCTACCAAGTCCTGGAGGACAGCAACAACAACAAATTACATTAGTATAAGACCACAAACCTGTTAATTTAACAGTCACCACAGAAGTGCCGTTCAGTTCATGGAATCATAGAATATTACAGCACAGAAGGAGGCCATTCAGCCCATCGTGCCTGCGTCGGCTCGAGTTATATAAAAATCAAAACAACAACAAATTACATTTCAGTCCAACACCCCCCAACTCCCCCTTTCCCCACCCACCCCTCCCTCCATTTCATCTAGCCCTCCCACTCCCCTCCATACACCGTAAATGTTGTGTCATTATTTCTGTAAAAGAAAACGCAAAAATATGACCTGCAGATGTTTCTCAAATAGGGCACCCGGCCCTCAGCAGCCAAACCTTGGACCCCCCCCCCTCCCCTCCTACAGCCCATTTCAAGTCGAAAGGACGTCCCAAGGCGTTGGACGGTCAAAGATTTGCACCTGAGCCGGGGGTTGGGATCAGGAGGGATGGACGGCAGGGAAGGTTGGGGGTAGGAGGGTGACCGAAGGCGCGGTCGAAAAGAAAGGGTCTTGAGACGGACATTGAAGGAGTCAAGGGAGGGAGGGTGAGGCGAGAGAACTTCCAGAGTTCCAGAGGGTGGGGGCAGAAAGGCTGAAGGTCCCACCGCTGATGGTGGGGCGGGCAGGGCCGGGGACACGGATCAGGTCGCTGAGCGTTTAAATGAAACACCATTTAACCTCTTGATGTAAAAACAGCCAAGCGCCCAGATGTGACCCCACTCTCACACCTGTTTGGAAAGTGCTTCCAGGTCGTGGTCCTGGACACTGTCTTCTCGCAGGTGAAGCCGCATCAGCCGGGTGCTGCGATGGTCTGAGAAGAGGCTGAAGAAGCTCTCGTGGGGCTCGAAGCCATGGTCTGTGTTCACCAGCTCCATGTACCTGGGAGGACACAGTTACACCGCAGTGGACGGTGGTTAGCCAGAGCAAGTCACAGGACCTTCAGTGTAGACTTTTAACAATTTGCACCCATGATGGATTGACAACAACAACTAACATTTACGCAACTCTTTTCACGTCAGGAGGACGTCCCAAGCGCTGGACAGGCAGGGATTTGGACCCGAGCTGGGGGTGGGGATCAGGAGGGGTGGAGGGCAGGGATGGTGGGGATAGAAGGGTGACTGAAGACACAGTCGAAGAAGATCTTCAGACGGGCCTTGAAGGAGTCAAGGGAGGGAGGGGGCGAGGTGGAGGGACTGTGACATTCACATCTCAAGAGCAGCATAAACCCATCAGGGCGCCCCCTACTGATACTACCGATTGCCACAGCGGCCATTATAATAATAATAATAATAATCCTTGCATTTTTCATACAGCGCTTTTCACGTCTTCTCGACGTCTCACAGCGCTTCACAGAATAGACAGTAAAGTGAATTGACCGTATATTTGTGGGCGAAATGCGGCAGCCAATTGCGCACAGCAGTGTCCCACAAACAGTCATGGATTGAAGTGACCAATTTATTATTGTTTTTCAGAGGGATTATTATTATTAGGCGTGTGGAGTAAGGAAACTTGCTCAAGGTTTCGCCCTGCTGGGAAACCTTGGGCAAGTTTCCTTACTCCACACACCTAATAATAATTAGGCTGTCAGGCTGTCAGTTGCACAACTGTTGCACTTTGATAGTCTCTGACCTTTGAAGTGATCTTTTCCTCTCAACTCCTGTTAACACTACAAGCCAAAGTACTAACGGGTAAGGTGGTTTTTGCACGTGTCAGATACCCGGCTGACCAAGAAACTAAAACTAAAGCCCCTGAACTCACATGTTGACGAGCCGGTCGCAGATTTCGCTCGGCAGAAAGACGTCGGGGTGCAGTCGAAGCCTCTCATTGTCCTGCAGGTAGCACAGGGTACTCTCCAGGTTACGCAGGCAGTACTCAGTGCACACAGTCATCAGCGATTCTGGGCTGTATGACGCCATGTCCATTCCCCCAACATTCACAACGAAGAGAATGAGACTGGGCGGCGAGAGACTGCGGAGGTCAGAGTCACACATTCAGGAGAGACAGGAGCTTTGGTGAGATGCACACAGGAACCCTGAACTCTGCCGATTCATCAAATGAAATAATAATAATGCTTACATTTGGTATAGCGCTTGCCTTATCACGTCTTCGAGACGTCTCAAAGCGCTTCACAGATTATACTGTAAAATAAATTGACTGTGTATTCTGTGGGTGAAACACAGCAGCCAATTGCACACAGCAGTGTCCCACAAACAGTCACGGTTTGAGTGACCACATTTTTTAGAGGGATTGGGGGCAAATTATTACTCCCAGAAAATGATCCACCGATCGACTGGCCACCTACTTACTGCTAGGTAAACAGCTGGGTGCGGAGTAAAGAAACTTGCTTCAGGTTTTAACCTGCCCGGGTCCAAACCCGGGTCCTCTCGCCTGTGAGGCGAGCGCACTAACCACTATCCTACAAGACTCCAGGTTTTAAACCTAAACAGCGTCACAGCTGACTTGACCTGTACTTTAACTCATTCCCACTGTAGAAAAGCACCTGCACACTGGACTCTGTAAATCATTCAGCCGCCCTTGGATGACGGGAAAACCCCGGTCGTCAAATAACTGTTTTGCAATTGGCTTGCACGCGTCTTCCTCGTGAACCTGCCTTGGTCGTCTATCTGTATGTCCGTCTGTCCAACAGGGTCAGCTAGAAGCAGGAGCTTGCGGTCAACTGCTTCTCGTCAGCAGTCCGCAACTCGAACTCTCCACTCGGTCGGTGCTTCGGGTCAGGGCTCCCTGCTGGACATCACACGAGGTCAGGTTCAACCACAACGGCAACGACTTGCATTTCACATAGCGCCCTCCACGCGGGGCAGTGACCCGCGGCGCTGGTCAACAGTCCGCAACCGCAACAACAACGAATTACATTTCTTTCGGCTGTCGTACCAACCACCCACCCACCCACCCGCTCACCAGGGAGAAGGGGGGAGAGAGAGAGAGAGAGAGAGAGAGAGCGCGCGCGTCCCATTCTAACAATCTATCTCGGGAATTCCCACGTGTACGAGGGACGTGCGGAATTCTCAGCTTGGTTTGGAGGCTCTTAACCACGTCACCGGGTTTCCCACATGTGTCAAGACACCCGGCTGACCCCCTCCCACCAAAAAAAACACCGCCCACCCCACGGAGACACTCACTGTCTGGAGACACAGGGAGAGGAGGAAAAGGCTGTCAGGACAGGAGATGGCCTGTGACTGGAGTCGACATGGACTGTGTGTGTGTGTGTGTGTGTGTTGAGAGCGTCTCTGCTCCGGATCCCGATATAAACCCTATAAATAAACAGACACCAGTGACTGAGGGAAGGGCCCGTGTCCCCCCCACCACCAAACACCAGACCCGGCCCCCTTTCTCTCTTTCTTTCCTTCCTTTCTTTCGTTCTCCCTCCCTCCCTCTTCTTCTCTCCCCCCACACCCCTTCTCCCCCACCTCTCCCCCCCCCTCTCTCTCTCTCTCTCTCCCCTCTCTCTCTCCCCCCCCCCTCTTCTCTCTCCCCCCTCCCTCTCCCCCTCTCTTCTCTCCCCCCCTCTCTCCCCTCCTCTCTCCCCCTCTCTCTCCCCCACCTCTCTCTTCTCCCCCTCTCCCCTCTCCTCTCTCCCCCTCTCCCCCCCCTCTCTCTCTCCCCTCACCTGCCGCCGCCGCCGCTGTTGCTCTCGGGTTGTCAACAAACCACTTCGCCTCCGGGTCACTCACCGCCGACCGGGGTCCGCCACACCGGAAGTCCGGAGGGAAACCAATCCCAACCCCTCATTGACTGAGATACAACCTGAGCGGCTCCTTAGTTTATATTACCCCCGACCCCCCCCCCCCCAGCCTCACCCCCCCGACCCCCCCCCCAGCCTCACCCCCCCGACCCCCCCCAGCCTCACCCCCGACCCCCCACCAGCCTCACCCCCCGACCCCCCCCCCCCAGCCTCACCCCCCCCAGGCTCCCCCCCAGCCTCACCCCCCACCCCCAGCCTCACCCCCCCCCCCCCCCAGTGAGTTTGGGCAGTTTATTCCCGGGAGGAGAGTGTTTTGTGATGGGAGGAACTTGATTCCAGACGGACCAGATATCAGCTTCCGGTACCGCGCCGAAGAATAAGGAAGTGAAGATGTCGCGGCTCCACCGGACCCGGTAACTGAGCTCCGGGGGAGAGACCCGGGGGGGGGGGGAGAGACCCGGGGGGAGAGACCTGGGGGGAGGAGGGGAGAGAGAGACCTGGGGAGGAGGGGGGAGAGAGACCTGGGGAGGAGGGGAGAGAGACCTGGGAGGAGGAGGGAGAGAGAGACCTGGGGAGGAGGGGGTAGAGAGACCTGGGGAGGAGGGGGGAGAGAGACTGGGGAGGAGGAGGGGAGAGAGAGACCTGGGGAGAGGGGGTAGAGAGACCTGGGGAGGAGGGGGGAGAGAGACCTGGGGAGGAGGAGGGGAGAGAGAGACCTGGGGAGGAGGGGGTAGAGAGACCTGGGGAGGAGGAGGGAGAGAGACCTGAGGAGGAGGAGGGAGAGAGACCTGGGGAGGAGGAGGGAGAGAGAGACCTGGGAGGAGGGGGAGAGGACCTGGGGAGGAGGAGGGGAGAGACCTGGGAGGAGGAGGGGAGAGAGAGCCTGGGAGGAGGGGGTAGAGAGACCTGAGGAGGAGGAGGGGGAGAGAGACCTGAGGAGGAGGAGGGGAGAGAGACCTGGGGAGGAGGGGGGAGAGAGACCCGGGGAGGAGGAGGAGGGAGAGACCTGAGGAGGAGTGGGGAGAGACCTGAGGAGGAGGGGGGAGAGACCCGGGGAGGAGGAGGAGGGAGAGAGACCTGGGGAGGGGGGGGTGAGAGAGACCCGGGGAGGAAGGGTGGGAGAGAGACCCGGGGATGGGGGGGTGGGAGAGACACCCGGGGAGGGAGTGGGGGGTGGGAGAGACACCCGGGGAGGGAGTGGGGGAGAGGGAAAGATCCGGGGAGGTGGGGGGAGAGGGCCCCAGAGAGAGAGAGAGAGAGAGTCTCAGGCCCCAGAGGGAGCGAGAGAGACATTGTCCCAAGAGAGAAAGAGACTGCCCCAGGGAAGGAGAGAGAGAGAGAGAGAGATCCAGACCTGAGAGACTGAGGAAGAAGCCTGAGCCCAGGAAGTCGGATCCTCAGAGTAGATTAATCCCGAATGTTGTGTTTACCGGTTGCATTTTGTTTCAGAGTTGCCGAGTTCCGAGATGCTTTGGATGAACCAAACATCAGCCTCGTCAGACTGCGAGAGCTGTGCTTCAGTGGTAAGTTGTGCAGCTTCGTGCCTCAGCATTGGCTTCCGTTTCCCTAACAATAATTTTGCTTTTGGGAGAACCCGGTGTTGTAGATGACCCGTGAGGTGGTCATCATGTTGTAATCGCCTTACAAAGCACAGTTACTACACCTTGCAGCGAATCCTACGAAGCACTTTGAGATGTCTTCCTGCGTGAAAGATATTATATCAAATGTAAGGATTATTATATCTGGATCAAGCTTTTCTTTTTGTAAAATGCTCCTCAGTCAATCAAGAAGATGAAAAGTTCTATCTTGGTCTCAGCTGCGCTTAAATTCATTCATAAACTGGTGTTATTCGTTAAGAATCGCGCACAATTAATAATAAAAATAGTCCTTGCATTTGATATAAAGTCTTATCGCATTGTTGTGATAGCTGAAAGTGCTTCACAGAATGTACTGTGAAGTGTAGTGACTGCATATTTGTACGGGCGAACAGACTGTGAACAGACTTTGCTCCCACTTTAGTAAATCGTAATCCGTGGAATAAACTTCACCCGAATCTGTTGCCATGTGATGTCTGTAACATCATAACATTTGTACCCTCCTGTTTCTGCCACAGGGATCCCTTTTGAAGGGGGACTACGTTCCATTTGTTGGAAGGTGAGAAACTTGCTTCATTTCCTGGTGGGTGGGGCGGTGGGGGGAAGGGTTCTAGTGACAGACCACATTGACCTCACACCCTCCATACCCAGCCCAACTCCCTCCAATCTCGGGGCCTTTGTTAAAGTGCTTTTAAGGCACGTTCCTAACGTGAAAGCCACCGTCACCTTGGCAGCGGAGTCTCCTTGGAGCTGAACTGGCTCCGGATGACATGTCTGGCAACGGAATGTCAAAATCGAGCCAGCCCTCTGTGTCGTTCTTGGTAGTGCAGTTCTTAAGCCAGGCAGGTCTACAGTATTCCAGGGCACTGCTGATGACAGCACAGCCAGCCTGGCTCATCGGCATGACCTGGAAGGGCAGACCAGTCACTGGGGGCAGGGAGTCATCCGACTCAGCACCTGTTAACCCTGCAAGCCAAAGCCCTGATGGCCAAGGTGGTCCAAGCTGGACAGGCAGCAGAAAAGCTTGCCAGGCAGAGCTACCTATGGCAAGTTATGTGGTTTTAGCTGGTTAAACTCCAGCGGTTACCTCAGTGTACACTCTAGGAACCCCCAAGCCTTGGCTCTTGACAACCTTGGGTGGTGGGGGGGGATTTGCCTCAAAAGCATTCTCATCCAGTTTGTTGCTACAGAACCTCAAGCTGCTGGGTTTGACAGCAATAAACCGTCACCCTCCCAATTGCTTTATTTCCCTGCAGCAATTTACAAAGTGACGTAAAAATTCCATAATTTCTTATCTCTTCACAGATCCTGCTGAATTACCTGCCCACGGAGCGGGATCAGTGGAGCTGCTTCCTGAAGAAACAGAGGTGACATGTTTCTTTCAATTGTATGTTAACAAGATGTTGGGAGGTGTCAGCCGACCTGTGCCTGACTGAGGTGTTGTGTTTACACATATAGTGCCTGGGGAGGGCTTAAGTTTACCCATAGTGTCAGGGGTGTTGAAATACAGGAGGGTTTTAAGGCAATGAAACAGCGCCTTGGGACGTCCTCCCGATGTGAAAGGCGCTTTACATATGTAACTTATTGTTGTTCTAAACACATTCACTGTGAGGTTTTGAATTTCAGGGAGGTTTACACACAGTTCCTGAAAGAGCTGATAATACAGCCGGGAATCGCTAAAGCCAATCTGGGTTTCTCCCGTGAGGACGTTACACTGGAAGATCATGTGAGTGTCCAGTTACTGCGTGGAAAGGAATTTCTCATTTTCCCCCTGCCCTGTGCACTTATCCTCTCCCCAGGGATTTGTGTCCCTGTTCTTTTCCCCAACCCCCCACCACAATGTTGCTGTAAATGTGTGTTCGTGTGTTTCCCACTTGCGTGTAAGACATAAAGAATCTGTTCTTAAATCAGGTGAGAGTCGGTCAATCTCATTGAAGTGCGATCCTCCCCTTATTTGAAATGCTGTACGCTGTCCAGCGCCTTGGGGCGTCCTCCCGACATGAAAGGCGCTGTACAGATGTAATGTTGTTGTTTCTCAATCTCCAGATCTTGTATCTTATCTAATTTGGTCTCTGTCTCTGAAACAGCCATTGAACACCAACCCGGACAGTCGATGGAACACATACTTTAGGGATAATGAAGTTCTTCTGCAGATTGACAAGGATGTGCGGTAAGTGAAGACAGCTGGGTTACTTGTGTAGTTTCCTCTCCACTTGTGTCATCGTCATCTCTCTCTCTCTCTGTGACTCATGTTTGCTTGTCTGTCTTTGCACTGGGGAGTCTCTCTTTTTGTGCTCCACCACTGTCAAGCGCTCTGGGACGGTACTCTGCGTGAGGGGCGCAATATAAATGCAAGTAGTCGTTGATTTCCTTGAGTGATCTCACTCCTCTTTCTCTGTCTGTGCGTGGTCAGTCAGTGTCTGCCCTTACCCCCACCCTCCCTGTCCTCTACACCTTCTGATCCAAACCCCCAGCTTGTGTCTAAATCCCTGATTGTCCAGCACCTTGGGACGTCCTCCCGACGTGAAGGGCGCTGTGTAAGTGTAATTTGTTATTGTCGTCTCTGCCTGTCTCACGGTTCCTCTACCTCGGCCCCTTTCCCAGGAGGCTGTACCCAGACATGGCGTTTTTCCAGCGCCCGACCGACTACCCGTGCCTCCTGATCATGGACCCACAGAACGACTACGAAACATTGCGGCGACGGGTGGAACAGACGACGCTGAAAGCTCAGACCGTGGCGCACAACCGCAGTGGGGTCACTAACGTAAGGAATCCCCCACGACTTTGTGCAGCCAGTTCTGTCCCCTCACTTGCACCCCCTTCAGCTGTTACTCTGATCGGTAGAACCTTAAAACTCTGCAGCTTGAAGGAAAGCCATTCGTCCCGTTGTGGCTGAGCTGGCTCTTTCCATTCTCTCTCCTCGGCCACCTACACCTCCTCCCAAGATCATCCTGGACCCTCCCTCCCTCCAGCCTCACTTCCCACTCCAGATGTGAGGAGGTCATCAGACTTCCCGGTGTCCTAAATCAATAAATAATGTGGTCACTTGATCCACGACTGTTTGTGGGACAGTTGCTGGGCGCATTTGGCTGCCATGTTTCACCCAAAAAGTATACAGTCGATCCGCTTTACGTTTTTTTCCTGTGAAGCGCTTTGAGACGTTTCGAAGACGTGATAAGGCGCTGTATCAAATTCATGGATTAGTATTAGAATTAAAATTGACCAGTTTTATTCTGTTTAGCTGACACCACTTATGAACTCTCCCGAAATCTCTCGGCCTCGCTCGCCCCTTCTCCCTCCTCTCGGTTCAGTTTCTGCAAAATACTTTGATGCAAAAAAAAAGGTTTCTTTTAGCAAATAACATTATGGGATATAGTACATAGGTAGTTCGGGACATATGTGCATGCGACCACCAGGAAGGTGGAAGGTGAACTAGATGGACCTTGGTCTTTTTTCGTCTAGTATATCTTATGTTCTTCACGTTTTCGAGACACCTCACCCCCTTCTCTTGCCTCCTTCAAGTCCCATCTAAAGACTTCCCTCTTCAACTGTGCCTTCGGCCACCCTAACCCCCCTGCCCTCCACCCCTCCTGACCCCCAACTCCCAGCTCAGGTCCAAAAACCCCTGAGTGTCCAGTGCCCTGGGACGTCTTTCTGATGTGAGGGGCGCTGTACAAGTGTAATTTGTTGTAGTTTTTAATGTTATGCATTTCTCCCAGTGCTGTCTGTTGACGTGTAGATTGTCTGACGTGTCTGCAGGTCTCCTCACCCCGGAAAGTGCCCTCCTCGAGCGAGTACGAAGTGCTGCCTGAGGGCTGCGAGGCTCACTGGGAGGTGGTGGAGAGGATCCTGTTTATCTACGCCAAGCTGAACCCAGGCATCGCGTATGTCCAGGGCATGAACGAGATCGTGGGACCGGTTTACTACACGTTCGCGACTGACCCCAACACAGAGTGGAAAGGTTAGCACCGGGAGCTTTCATATCCTACCGCCTAACTTCTAGAACTCTCTCCTTTTACCTTAGGCGAGTTTTCTAACTCCACACGCCTCTGTTTACTTAGCAGTAAGTAGGAACTTGGTTGTTAGTCCATTGGCAGATCGCTTTCTGGGGGTAATTATCCCTCAAAAAAAAGTGGTCACTCAGTCCATGACTGTTGGTGGGACACTGCTGTGTTTCTCCCACAATATACAGTCAATTCACTTTTTACGGTATATTCCATGAAGTACTTTGGGACATCTCAACGACGTGATAAGGCGCTAAATCAAATGCAAGGATTATTATTGTTAGAGTACGGACTTAATACAGAGAAAAACTCAAGTAGTAAGTAGTAGTGTTACTACTATTATAAGCCTACCTCTTTGACCATGTCCACTCTCCACCCCCCCCCCCCCCCCCACCCACCCTTTTGCTTGGTGTCCATCCCTCTGTCCGAGAAGCGGCTATTGTCTGAGGTTTTGACCTGTTCCCACGCTGTGATTGTCAGAGCACGCTGAGGCCGACACCTTCTTCTGCTTCACCAGTCTGATGTCTGAGATCAGGGACAACTTCATCAAGAGCCTCGACGACTCCCAGTGCGGAATCAGCTACAGGATGGAGAAGGTTTACTCCACCCTCAAAGAGAAGGACCTGGATCTCTACTTGAAACTGGTGAGGAACCGCCCGAGGAACACCATCACCAACAACTTGCATTTATATATTCGCCCACAAAAATATACAGTCCATTCACTTCACCCCGTGAGGCGCTTTGAGGCGTCTCGAAGACGTGATAAGGCGTTATATCAAATGCAAGGATTATTAATATATTGCACCCCTCATGCCGGGTAGTGTCCCAGAGTGAAAGGGTTAGGGTTTGCAGATGTTTCAATGATTCTGCAGGGGCCTGGCTACTACGCCTGCATTTAGGACCATTCCCCTCAGCTGGGAATGTGGTGTCTTCTCACGCCACGGAGGGAATTGAGTCAGGGAATTGTCTCTGGACTCCATGTGCCCCTGCCTCAGGCTGACAGGCGGCTAGAGTTCAAAACCCTCGTCCTCGCTTTTCAAAGCCCTCCACGGCCTTGCTGGTTAGTGTGACCCACTAACTCCATTCCGACCTGCCTGCTCCCTCCACTCGGCAGTCTCCGGCCTGCTACACATCCCCGTCCCTGCCCACCATCGGCAGTCAGACCTTCAGCCTCTCTGCCCCCACCCTTTGGAACTCCATCCCACGGTCCCTTCACCTCGCTCCCTCCCTTGCTTCCTTCAAGGCCTGTCTAAAGACCCTCCTCTTCGTTCGTTTGTGCCTTTGGTCAGCCTCCTTCCCCTGCCCTCCACCCTCCCCGATCCCAACTCCTTGCTCGGGTTCAAATCCTTGACGCCTTGGGGCGTCCTCCCGACATGAAGGGCGCTTTGTAAATATCATTTGTTGTTGTTGTTGAACCCGTTGTGCCTCAGGCCCAGACAGGAGGTATCGATGGTTTGTGCTGAGTGCCGTGTGCTGATTGTGTGTAAATGTGATTACAGCAGGAAGAGAGCATCAAGCCGCAGTTCTTTGCCTTCCGCTGGCTCACGCTACTCCTGTCCCAGGAATTCCTCCTTCCCGACGTCCTCCGCATCTGGGATTCTCTCTTCTCCGATGTGAATCGCTTTGATTTCCTCATCCTGGTCTGCTGTGCCATGCTGATGTGAGTGGCTCTCACGCTGCCTCTGGTTCTCTCTTTCTCTCTCTCTCTCCCACTGACGCCGAGCTCAGTGTGAGCCCACTCACCCACCCCCGTCCTCACTCGGTGCATTGAATCCCTCTTGCTTACATTCACGGCGGTTTGTGGGACGCTGCTGTGCGCAATTGGCTGCCGCGTTTCGCCCACAAAATACAGTCAATTCACTTTACAGTATATTCTGTGAAGCGCTTTCAGACGTCTCGAAGACGTGATAAGGCACTCTACCTCACCCTCACCTCTGTGACCTCCTGCAACCCTACCCTCCCTGACTGCTTCCAAACGATTCCCCCACCCCCCCCTTACTATCAGTGGCTGAGCTTACACACATTTAAACTGAGGTCCCGTCAGCCTGTTCAGGTGGACGTTAAAGATCCCATGGCACTTCTCGAAAACAGAAACACTTCTCGAAAACACTTCTCTCCCGGTGTCCTGGCCAACAATCCCCCAAATAAAATTGGTCCCCCAAGCCACATGGCTGTTTGTGGAACACTGCTGCCAAATTTGCCTACAAAATACACAGTTAATCCACTTTACGTATATTGTAGAGTGGAGGGACTATATTTTGTGGGTGAAACGTGGCAGCCAATTGCAGTGTCTCACAAACAATTGTGGATTGAGTGACCGAATTATTATGATTATTATTTTTTTGGAAGGCATTATATCCTGTAAATGGCGAATTGAACTGTGTTGCAGGGGGGAGGAGGAGGACAGCAGGGGGTTGGGTGGAGAGTGAGGCTGCTTGTAAATCACACGTCAGTGTCTCCTCGCTGCACATTCACCTCCAGTTATTCCTGTCCTGATTTTTCTCTCCAGTCTGATCCGAGACCAGCTGCTTGCAGGGGACTTCACAATAAACATGAGGCTGCTGCAGGTGAGAGCTCATTCCCGGCTTCTAGCTCGGTTACGAAGTGGGGGGTTGCGGGGAATTGGTCCTGCGCTGTACAGTTTGTATTTGTCATTGTTCTCCCCCTTGATGGCTCAAGGCCGGTGGTGAGGGATGGGGTAGGGGCTCGATGTTGTAGGGCTACTTTTTGTTAATTTTAATTGGTTTTAGTCCAGATTCCATGTTACTGCAAAGCCTCTCAAACTCTGATCCCAATTGCCCCTATCTCAACCGAAGCTCTACGACGGGGCACAAAGCACTTCCCAGAGAGGCAGGCTGTCCGCACAGCGGCTTGTATGACACCCTTCCACCCACCCACCCTGCCACGTCTTTTCTCTCCCTCTCCATCCATCCTCCTCGGCCTAAAGTGCATTCCTGTTGTTTTTTCCTCTTCCCCCTTCTTCCTGTATTCTGCCCACTCTCTCACCTGCTGTCACCTCAGGGGGAGCCATTCACACAAATAATTCTTCACGTGTATCCTTCATAACTTTAATCATAACACTATTGGATTTTCATCAATAAACTGATCAGAAACAGAACAGGACAGGAAGCCGGCAAAAGGCACCTGTCTACCTCTCCCAATTTATTATATGACTCATCACCTCAGTGAGTTTCTATTTACAAACCATTGCTGCTGCTTTTCATTAAACGTGATGAGTGACGTTCCTCTCACCAGACACTGGGGTCCTTCCACAAAGCCGCCCGTTGGGAAGTGTCAGTGTACCCTGTCTCCAAACCCCAGGGAAGTCCTTTCACTGCCAAAGCGCACCACCAGTCTCTGGTGAGTATTCGCGTTGCCTTCCTTCAGCCTTTCGAGAGAGAGAGAGAGAGTGAGAGAGAGAATTGGAAAGCATTGTAGAGTTTCCGCCGAGAGTAAATTTGACCTGGGGAGAGAACCAGAGAGGAGTCCTCAGATATTGATGGGAATCAGGTCTGTGCCTGTGAGAGCTTTGCCAGCATCCAATACAATAAAATACCAAAATTACATTTGTTTGGGCCTTTCACGTCGGGAGGAAATTGCAGAAAGTTGAAAGGAGTCTCAACAAACCTAGTTAATCCTGAATTTTTTGTTGGAATACAGATTGGCATCTTCTGTAGCATAAAATACAGTATATGCCGACTGTTTGTGGGACACTGCTGTGCACAATTGGCTGCTGCGTTTCGACCACAAAATATACAGCTAATCCACTTTACAGTATATTCTGTGATTACTGTATATTGGACTCTCTGAAAGAGCTGTTCTTCATCGGTTGGTACGTGCGCTGAACAAAATGGTATTTAATGAATGTGTTAACAGTCTTTCCCTCCCTCCCCCCCACCACCCCCCCACTGGCAGGATTATCCGATCTCTGACGTTCACCTGATCCTAAAGAAAGCCAAGGAGCTCCAGGACTCCGCGTAGCGACAGTCGGGATGGGACCCGGCCGTTTGTTGTTCCAGGGAATCACAGCAACAGCAATGCATGGTGACCAAGCTGCCTCTGCAGTGCCTTAGGCAATGCCTGTTCACACTGCCGTGCGGTGTGGCTGACCTCTTTACTTTGTGCCGTGGCAATCTCCTCGCCGCTGGCTGTGTGTGTGAGACAGTGCACTCGTCGCCCTGAACAATGAGCTTTATAATTGCACTCAAACCCACTCTGAACCAGTAATCATCTCACTCTCACAACTAAAGAAGAAAGGAGTGGAACTACAAAGTGATCCTAAACTCGGTGCTGTGACCCCCCCACTCCCTTCCCTCCCCATCCCCACTGCCTTTCTCTCCCACTCCGGGAGATATTTGAATGTGACTGGCAACCCGATGTGAAGCCTAATATCTGAATTTATTTGGGAAATCCACGCTGTGAGCCCCATCACCCCTTAACCTCTCTTCGTATTGAAGACATTCCAGTGTTCTGACTCAGCTTCTTCCCGTGTGCTGATGTGTTGCAGAGCGCGACTGTTGGCGTCTCTGGAAGATTGTCAACAGCAATTAATCAGTCCGTTTGCAGTGTTGTGCCTGAGTTTGCAGTGTTGCTCGTACAGGTTTGTGCCTGCGTGTCGATGGAGCTCGGTGTAGGGAGTAGGGGGTTGTAAGAGTCTTTTACACGACTAGCCAGCGCCTGGGGATTGCTGCCATTCAGACCGAGCGCTCAGAGTCTTATCTGTCGAGTGGAAATCTCAGCCTGTTCCTGTTCGGCCGCGCTCTCTGAAACTTCACTACATTTAATGCAACAGTATCACTACCAAACGACGTGTGTTAACAGCATTTATTGTTTCTCTAATTCTCCAGTCAGGGGCGACTTGTTAACAAGGGGGAGAGGGGCTGTGAGCCACATGGATCCAGTCACAATCCCCTTCCTATTTTTTCCCCCCTCTCTCTGCATGGTGTGAGGGCTGCTGCTGTCTTACACTGCGATGAATGAGGTGTAACCATTGAGTTAGTGCTTCTGTTAGTTAAGTTCAATGTGAAACACACTCCAAACTCCCAATGGCAGCAGTTAGTGCCCTTGTGATTCGGACTGGTGTAAAGTCTCGAACTTACTGATATGGGATCTTTTACCCCAGTGTTTAGCGCTTAGATGCACATTCCTTGCCTGATTTCTCAGCGTGTTGACTGCCCGGGAGCTCGGTTACAAACTGCATTGTCGGTACAGAACATTCAAAACACACAGTCACTACACTTTACAGTGTTTCCTGTGAAGCGCTTCGAGTCGTCTCTGATAGTGACGTGACAGGGCATTATATTGAATGCAAGGATTGTTATTATTCCCTCGGAAACCAGCTCTTTCTTTCCCCATTCCTGAAGGCCGTCGACTAGGATAGGATTTTTACTGGCATCACTCCTCCCTCCCTCAGCACCTTGTCTTGAGTCGCCATTAATCGAGCGAGCGTGGGTCAGGCGCTGTGCTGCCTCTGTGGACAAACACCCTGTCAGCACTATCTACACTACCACGTGACACACGTGAGAAATACCAAGAGCCAGTCCGTGCTGTCTGGGCGTCTTTAACACTATTATCTCAAGGTTAATGAGCACGTAACTGTGTCAAAGCCTTTCGACAATGTGCACAGATGGTACCAAAAAAAGAACAGCGATTAGATCTTCCCACACAGTCAGTACTGTTTTGCCATCCCCAGCTTCACTGGTGGAATGTCACTCCCAGACAGTCTTCTGTACCTTTGGCGTCTCTTTGACATCTGAGAGAGAACGCCTGATGGATGACGTGGTGCAGTGCCTGAGCGGTGTCTCAGGACATGAGAGAAGCTGTTCAGTGCTGCAGTCCCGGTCACTCACTCAGTTTAATTCAATTGCCTCAAAAGTCCAGCCTCCAGCTGTCACCATACTTTCTCAGCCTAGTTTTAGTGACACGGTCCAGGTTGATGTTTTGCGAGACTAGAATGTCTTCGATCAGTGTTGGTGTGTTCCTCTTCAACCGTGCTTAAGGCCACCTTCCCCCCCCACCCCCCACCCCTGGTTCGGAATCAGGCTCCGCCACTGTTAAGTGCTCTGAGATGCTACCTTGCGTGGAGGGCGCCGTGCAAGTTGTTGTTGTTGTTGTTCCTGCATTCCAAGGGTATAAGCTGATTATTTTACTGTTGCGATTTCTGTACCAAATGGTCAAAAGTCATTCGATGCTTTTTAAACTTTTTTTTACGTGGGGAAACTGTCTAAAGGGAAAGTTTTTATTGCATGTCATTCTGTTGTAGCCAGGGCAAGTCACACAAATTCTGCAACACTGACCCACTTTCACAGAACAGTCGCTCTGTGACCTTATTTATTTTTAAATTTTCCAAGCGTGCACATTCTGTTGGAAGAAAACCTGTTCTCTCTCTCTCTCTCTCTATATATATATATATCTATCTCTCACTCCCCATCCCTATATATTTTGGTTTGGCTTAGTACAAGTGCACTAAGGTCTGTGTTTAGCATGAGATTGTTTGCGCTGTTGTCAGTATTTTTATTTAGAAGTGATTATCACAATCAGTAAGTTTGTTAGTTCATGTGTTTAGGTTCTCTACTACTTTCTAGAGCAGCGGTGGCCAACCTTTATGTTCGGCCAACAGAATAAATGTTCTTGATTGAATATTTCTTGTTTTTTGGCATAAAATCAAGAAATATTCAATCAAAACAAAACCTGAAAAGACACTACCGATCGAACACTGTCTTACCTAGCCTCGTGCAAATGTTTGGGGGTGGGGAGGGATTGAGACCATTCATGGTCGAGATCTATAAGATGATGTTTGCAACAGGATTAGTTGCTAAGTTTGATTTAACCGCTCGTCCTAAACAAAAATCAATCTGCAAATCTTTATATCCAGCCCAGCTCGGGTCTGACACATTCTGACCGGCAGTGTGGTGCTGATGCTATTGCACAGTCTTTCGAGGACTTTAATCCGAACATCACAAATCGGGGAATTGCAAATCTTGCCTTTCGGATGCTGATGGATGTCTAACGCTCTGGGAAAACCTGAGATTCCAAAGCCAAGTCAATCCTGGTTTATGGCAACCGCCCCACAAGCTATTTTACTGCCAGAGCATTGGAGGCAGTTGAGTTTCCTCACTCTTTACTGATATGGGGGAGCAGTGAAGGGGATCAACACTAGTTGCGTGCAGGTTGGCTAAAGAGCAGCATTGGCCTGAATCCTCAGACTGCACAGTCTATTTGAAGGAAACCTGCATTGATTAAGAAGGTCGCAGCTCAAGGATGCAGCTAGTTAGCCATTGGATGAATATTGAAAGTTTTCCCCAGTTACCATTGCAACTGAACTACTGTTACATCATTACCTACTGTCTGCCTTGAGTGTAAAGACTGCATTGCATTCCCTGATGGATACAAAGGCTCTGAGAGGTCACAAGCTCTGTGCCTCAGGGAACCTGTATATATAATGATGCATGTGTGTCCAGTACAGTATATACCAAATGTACAGGGTGGGCCATTTAGCCAGTCAGTGCAACCTAATCCTATTTGTGTAACAGAAACAACAGCCAACAGATGGTGCTTTGCCTCTCAAACCATAAGATTTTATGTTACGTTTACATTTATCTCCAAAGTTTAGCAGAATAAGGCTTTGTTGTGTGGTTTTTTTGGCGGGGTGGGGTGGGGGGGGAGCAATGAATATGTCTTAAATAAGATTTACTCTGCACAAACTCCCTGCAATCTATTGCAGTATCTCCCTGGTGTGGCTAGATTTTATACCATTAAGCTTTGCAAAGACAACTGTGCAACAAAGTGGTTAACGAAAGCAATTGTGGTGCAGGTCTGAGTTACAGTCCAACATAAGTGCAGGGCTTGTGGTGTGGAGCTACTGGACTCCGAACATAATAAGGAAGTCACTCAATCCACGACTGTTTGCGGGACACTGCTGTGCGCAAATGGCTGCTGTGTTTTGCCCACAAATTACACCATCAGTTCACTTTACAGTATATTCTCTGAAGCGCTTTGAGATGTCTCAAAGACGTAATGAGGCCTTCCCTCCCATATGTTACTGTTCGTAAAATGCACCAGACTTTTGCTGATACCAACAGTATTTCGACTAGAGGTCTCCTGTTGGGGATAAGCTAATAAACAACAAAAAAAATCCCGTTGCTGAAAGTGACAGTATAGATGCCCCCCCCCCACACAAGGATTGGAAGCACCATTTTGGTAGCATGTCATGTACAGAAACTCCAATGCGCCATCATTTTCATGGCAGATAATGATCCGTCGCCATGTTCAGTGCCACATCTTCTGTAATATGGATGGAGTGAGGAGGTGAAATGCATCTCTGACAACTTGTTTCAGATCCCTCGTCGTCTCATATTGCTGTTTTGAGTAACAGGGCTTTGGGGACACCCTGTGGAATGTGAAGGCTTCCCTGTTGTAACTTTCAGAAGCCAGATAAGAGGTCTTTGTGGAGACTCTGTACTCGATACAATGACAGGAAAGGGACTTAGTGCAGATCTGTTAAAAACACTTAATATATCAGTGGAGGCCCCAATCATTTATCGAACTGACCATGGATTTGCATACTGCACCCCCACTCCTTCATGCCCATACATCCTTGTTTATATTCCTCCATCACAAAACAAAAGGGAGTCTGGCTTGCAAAAGCTTTACCAGTTTGTAGTTGTGTTTCAACCATCTATTCCAATGAAGATATAGATATGAATCTGAATGGAGGTTTCTTCAGTAAAAAGCTTTTGGTTCAAATGCATCCTGTGGGATATTCCAATGACTGTTAAGTACTGTGTGTTTTTTTTTCCAAAAAGAATGAATACTTATTTAAAAATGTTTTACAATTTGCCCTCTGTGTCTGCACCTAACTTTTAAAATTCAGATAAAAACAAAATTTGATACACGTTGTTAAAAACGCACAATGTTAATTGTGTTTCAAAAATAAAAAAAGTATGTATTAAAAAGCAGCTTCAGTCTTCTCTCTGGGTACATCCTTGGCTTTACCCCCTCCTACCTCTCTGACCTGCTGACTCCCTACCAACCTGCCCGCTCCCTCCACTCATCAGGCTCCTGTCTGCTCCATGTCTCCCGCCCGACCTACCATCGGTGGCCGGGCTTTCAGCCTCTCTGCCCCACACTCTGGAACTCCATCCCACACTCCCTTTGCCTCGCTTCCTCCCTTGCATCCTTCAAGGCGGGTCTCAAGACCCTTCTCTTCGACCGTGCCTTTGATCCCCATCCCACCTCTCTGCCTTCCCTCCCCCATGTTCGGGCCCCGACATCTGACTGTTCAGCGCCTTGGGACGTCCTCCCGACGTGAAAGGCGCTCTATAAATGTAATTTTGTTGTTGTTGTACAATGTTTGGCTTCACCTGGGAAAGACTGGCCACCAGAATTACACTGCAACTGATTTTTGAGTAAAGATGCAGTTTGAAGGTGAGTGTGAGCAGAATTCGTCTCAAGACCTTACTCTTTCACTGCCTTCGGTCATCCTCGCACCTCCACCAACCCCTCCCTCCACCCACTTGCCCTCCACCCTTCTTGACTCCAACCCCCATCCCCCTTGACTCCCAACCCTCAGCTCGGGTGCAAACCCTTCACCTTGACATCAGATTCTGTAGGTAGTACTGTAATTAGCATCATCTGACGTGAAAGGCACTATTCAAATGTAATGTTGTCGTAAAATGTAGGGGGCCCCAAAACCTTTGTCCGTGGCTCCGCATTGCATTGCTGGATCAATTCAAATGTTCAAGATTGAGGAGGACATCATAATAAT